>NW_018397283.1:919386-920655 GCF_002168275.2 Theobroma umbraticum
GAGAGCTACAAACAGAAGAAAATTTTAGCTGGCTATCAATGAGAAAGGTGATTAGTTATTCTGAAACAATGATCATTATCTCCCAAGCAATTAAACAACAGTGTTAATTCCCAAGGTTTTTTTCCTGTTTCTGCTTTCTGCAAACTGGGACCTGGCAATTAACAGCTTAGATATCTGATCATGCCTTACTGTCAAGTTGTTCTGTCCCAAGGGTTGCATTTGAGCTGAGTTCTGATTTTTCCTGTCCAACTCAAACAATGCCTGGTTTTTGAAGTAGCTTCAATTGGTGGGAAAGACAGTGGTGCTTTGCTTCTTCTGAGAAGACAATTGACTCATCTTTAACAATGAAATCAAAAAAAATTTCTCTTGTATCATATGGTATCAATAATCTAAACAAATTCTGCTAGGACTGATACTAAAAATAATAGCACAGTCCTTCAGCAAAGCTATATCAGATAAAACATATACACAACTGAGGCTGATGGGCTGCCTTACAGGGTTTCCAACCTTAATTAAGTAAAGAATTCCTTAATCTCATGCAACTTTGTCTATGTTTCTCTCATTGATAAACAATCTTTTGCTGGGGAAGCTGCACAAGACAATCCAACTCTAATTATAGCTGATAAACACCCTTCATATTTGCCAGGCCAATAACTGTCCTTCTTGGGTAAGTATTGAGTGAGCTCTTCTTTAAATTCCCATAATCCTTGAAAAGCCTCGGATCAGCAATCTCATTGCAACGCTGGCCAGGTTAGCTCGGCTCTTAAATGGTAGAAATAAGCATATAATGATATAAAAAAATTAATTATAAATGAAGAACAATGATTTTAAGGACAGAAAATAAATGTACAGAAAAAAATTTATTTTTTATAAAACCCAAAACTAATTTTATTTTATTATTTTTATGATCCCATTGTTTAATGTGTAATAACAAAAATAAATTGTAAATAAAAATTACTAAAATTACAACTTACAATTGGACAAAGTGATGATAAGATTTTTTTTTTCTTGCAACTAATATTTGATTTTTGTGTTAATAATTAATAGTTTTATTTTTATCTGAGACTAGGGGAATAAATAATCAAAATAAATTAAGAATGGTTTTATTTTTGTAGTAATTGTGCTGTTAATTAATCAAAATAAATAAAGAGTTTGGTTTGTCTTTTAACTGTGTTAGCTACCCACTACTCAGGCAGGGTAAACCCACAACTGTGACTGATATCCGATTACCAATAGGATTTCCTGGCCCCATTCACTATATATATATAT
>NW_018397283.1:920755-920871 GCF_002168275.2 Theobroma umbraticum
AAATTATCCACTTATTACACTTAAATAAGGGAAGTTTCAGATCAAATACTGAAATAAGAAGAAAATATTGATGCTCAATTTGTCTAAGAAAAATTTTAATTTTAGTAATTTGTATG
>NW_018397283.1:921294-921471 GCF_002168275.2 Theobroma umbraticum
TCCACCATTTAATGGAAGCAGCTTTCTGTCCACTAGGTAACCATTGTTCTATACCCTTTACCAGAAGAAGATAAGGGGTCAGTGGAAAATTAGGTGTCTTTGTTAAAAAATGACTTGGTCTTGCCTGATTACAGACAGATGTAATCTACATAGAACATGGATGATTTACAATGTCAT
>NW_018397283.1:921481-921654 GCF_002168275.2 Theobroma umbraticum
TGTGGTATTTTCATAGCATCTATTTCATTGATGCAAGGCACAGATTTCAGCCTTTCCTCCTAAGCTTTCTCCTAACTGGAATCTGGCACATGCAACCAACAATGGCATAACAAACAGGATTCCTTGTTCAGATAACAACCAATTCAGGTTACTTCCTTCAATGAGTTAATTAT
>NW_018397283.1:921664-923775 GCF_002168275.2 Theobroma umbraticum
GAAAATAATCAATTTAATGTTGTCAAAGGTGAAGTAAACTTGTAATACTTAAAAGCATTTGATTTAAAAAATGATTGCAGAAGGCTTGCTACAACTGATTGGCAGTTTCAATCTAGCCTTTGGACATTGCAGAAAACATAAAGCAGTAACACGTAATTATACCAAGAGCCAAGAGGTGAATATGCTGATGGAAAACTACAGCTATTTCATTTTGGTATCTGCATAGTTGAAACCAAAGAATTCCAAAAAATAGTTAATCAAATTCCTTGCAGTGAATTAGTCACTGGCTTCAGAAACAATAAAAGAGGATGATTTTCACTGTTAAGGATTTTGTTGAATATTGAAGTTACTTCTTTCCTTACTGCTTGCTTTCAGATGATTGCAGAGAAGAATTGGGTACAGCAGCAAATTAAAACTAGCTAATATTGTTAACAATAAATTCCCAGAAATATGGAGGCTGCATATTATATAGAATTCCCGGAAACTACAGTATAAATACTGAATAATGCTGATGTGCAGCAAATTTCAAGTGTAAAATGCCCAAAGCTGTTAAATGCCAAGTCTTGAAGACTTCAAGTTGGGCATTCTTTTTTTGAGTCTTGGGTGCTACCATTGTGAAGATAGGGAGATAATGATCTTTGCTTCAGTATTGCTAATCACCTTTCTCATTTTCCTTTTGGAAAGTAAATAAAAGTCAAATTAGAATTTATCAATTTGCTGCCAGTATGATAGAAGTACATCAACATCAGCGGCCACAATAAGGTTTTGGCTGAGCTGCTACAGCCAATCGAAACAAAAATTTCCAGTCTCAGCAAACTTCACAAGTCATCTTGACAAAGCCTAGATTTAGTTTTGGTTGCCCCCATCCCCTGTGCAAACATTTTTAACCCCACCACTGTCCTTCCACCTATATAAATATGTAGATGGAGGGAAAAAATTGGAAAGAATAGCTCTTCTAACCTGTTTCTCCCTGTCAGTTTTCCAGGTTATGAACAAGTGTTCTTAGCATCGTGACCCCTGCAGTTCCCTTACTAATTGATTTTATATTAAAAAGTTTTATTGCAGTGCTTCTTCTTGTTCATAAGATTCAATCTTCCATTTGATTCAATATAACATAACAGACCACAATGATCATCAGAGTTATAGTAATGCATCGGAGGTGTAATATCCATGTATTGCACAACCCGAAGCATTTGTAGTGATGGGTAGTTGCTTCCCATCGGGAAATAAATACGAGTTTCCTACAATATATCAAATAGTTTAAAAGTAAAATTGTAATTTTATTTATTTTTAAGTAAAATTTAATTTTGTTAGTAAACATTAAAGAAAATAGAATCATAATTAAAATAAATTTCAGATTTATGAAAAACTAAAAAAAAATTCCCAATATTTTGGCATTAAGATCCACCCCTATTTAATAGTATTTTTTATAGTAATAAAAACAAATTATATATATTTGATAAAAATAAAAATAAAAATAAATTATTCTTTGTAAGATTTATGACTTTTAATAATATTGACAAGTTATATATGTATCATTTTTCAACAATTGAAAAGAAAATAAATTATTAATTTTTTTATTTGGAGAATGAGATTTAAATTTACTTTTTAAGTGAGTGATATATTTTTTTACTGTTGAATATAAAATACTTTGTTTTGTTAAATTAATAATATTAAGATGCAAAAATAAAGGAAACTTATATTGCATATGTTCTTCATGTTTGTTTCCATTATTAACATCAGTATTCTGCATTTATAGTTATTATTTTTATTTATATATGATGAGGCTAATACATAGTTAAGGTTGATGCATCTGCTAATTTTATATATAAGCAAAACTAATGAAAAGGTAAACCTCTTCAACAGTAATTTACATGTTATCGAAAATTAGAGGAGGTTTATCTCTTCGACGAACAACAAAAAACGAAAAGCTCTTCACTCTGTTGGCATCTCAAACCGGCAAATAGGGCAATAGTGGCTTTGCTTCAACCACTCTTCGATGCAGTCACCATGAAAAGTATGAGAACATGGCATCCGAGAAGCATTTGATCCAACCGTGAGTTCCTCCAAACATATAACACAGTTTTCAGCTTCCAAACGCCTTTTCTTGA
>NW_018397283.1:923821-925750 GCF_002168275.2 Theobroma umbraticum
TCGAACCCTCTTCAGCATCTTCTTGACTGATGACTCTTTGGCTGGAACCATGTTATAGTTGCTTGATTCAAACTCCAGTGCCGATTCTTCCACAGCTCTTTCGATCAAAACCTCCTCTTCCACTTCGTCGTTTACGTGTTCCACAAGCGCTCCCCACAGCAGTGCATGCAAAGGCAAGACTCGACGTCCCTGGTTGGACTCCAAGGCGCCGATGCTAAGTCCTCGTCGGATGATCTCATTCATGATAGCATGGGACGAAGGATCGTTGGGGTTGAGTCTGAGTCTTAGTAGCATGGGAGCAAGGATTCGGTAAGTCCGGTCATATCTTCTCAAAGCCTGGAGATCAAAACGAATGGTGTCTTGGAAGAATAAAGTGTCGTCATCCTCAAGATTGACGAACTGATCAGTTAAGCAATAATGGACCCTGAGTCGGAGTTGAACGATGATGGTTAATTCAATTTGGGGAAAAGGGGGAGTGGGGTAAAAGATTTCTGGTTCAACCGAAGGTTGATAAAAAATGATTTGTTGCAGGTTGAGGTTAGTGCTGTGGTAAGTAGGGAAAGCCATTGGAGAGAAACTTTGAGACGAAAAGTCTTGTTTTGAACGACCAGCACAAGAACTGAAAATCTCAGTGGAATTTATAGTAATGGGCAATGGCGGTAGTTGCTTGCTTGCTGCCATGGAAATCCCAATTGATATAGGAGTAAGGTTAAGATAAGCTATATGTCCTATTAGTCTCTGATAAGCTATATATGCTTGGCAAATCAAAATTTTTAAAATAAAATAAAAATTTTGAAATTATCAAAATTGTTGGTATTTGAATTAGGTAATTTGGAGGGGTTTAACTTCTCATCAGTTGGAAACTGTATATTTATTGATTTTTCATTTTTCGTATTACTAATAATATCTATACATTATTACAAATCTAACCAAACCTATATATATAATGGGAATTAGAGTTTTTTTTTTGTATCATACTCAACCAGATTAACTAATTAAATTGGAACTAATTCTCACCCTTGGTTCAAACATAGCAGCATCAAAATCATAATCCTCAATCCTCAACTGGATATATTGAACCCAATGCTAGTGCATACCTCTGATAAGAGGTTCCAACTGTTAGCCATTACAACAAGGATTGAGACCTTGTCAGCTTTCTTATGATATCATTGCTTTACAGATGCAAAGCAAATATACCAATTTGTCAACTCTCGAAAGCATAATATCAAATTACATTCAGTGAATCTGATTTGAATTCTGCAACAAAACATTTGTTCTGTCTTGTATAGAATCTAGTTTGTCTTCTGCATGTTGGGGCTGAATTTCTCACTTCATTAAGCAGACTCTGGGTGTCATGCTTGAATGCCTGGTTCCTGATAACACCCAAAATCCAAATTCTGCTCAGCAAAATAAGGGAAGAAAGCTTAACTGTAACCGATAGCAGATGGAATTGGTCTCAAGCAAGAATTCAAAATAAACGTTGTGTTCCAAGTCGTTTAAAGGAATTGATCTCAAGCAAGAATTTGAGATAAACCTTGTGATCCAAGTTGTTTAAATTTAACCACGGTAGGTTTTGAACGCTTCTCATACCAATGATCTCTTTGATTGCAGTGCTTCTTCTTGTTCATAAGATTCGATTTTCCATTTGATTTGATATAACATAACAGACCATATTAATACTCAGAATTACAGTAATGCATCAGGGAAGTAAAAGAAATATATCAACAAAACAGTAAACACAAAAAATCAATGAAAAGAAAGAATAATATCCATGTATTGCACATCCTGAAGCACAACAACTAGAATAAGCAAACTAATGAAAGAGAAAAACCTCCTTAAAAGATAATTTACAAATTCTCCAAAATTAGAAGATGTTTTTCGCTTCAACTAGAAGCAAAAAGAACGAAAAAAGCACACATCAGTCTCTCA
>NW_018397283.1:925760-925833 GCF_002168275.2 Theobroma umbraticum
TCAAACCGGCAAACAGGACAATATTGGCTCTGCTTCAACCACTTTTCAATGCAGTCAGCATGAAAAGTATGAG
>NW_018397283.1:925843-972462 GCF_002168275.2 Theobroma umbraticum
CTGAGAAGCATCTGATCCAACTTTAAGTTCTTCCAAACATATCACGCACTCATCACCTTTCACGATTCTTTTCTTGATATTTTCTCTACCTTTTTGATCAAACTTTCCAGCTTCAACTCGAACCCTTTTCAGCATCTTCTTGACCGATGAATCCTTCGCTGGAACCATGTTATAGTTGCCTGTTTCAAACTCAGACGTCGATTCTTCCAACGCTCTTTCTATCTCTTCCTCATACTCTTCGTCCTGGTTCACGTGTTGCACAAGTGTTCCCGATAAGTCTACATACAAAGGCAAGACTTTACTCCCATGTCGGACATCGAGCTTCCGATTCTGTGTCCATATTGAATGATATCATCGATGACAGCATTGAATGTAGGAGACCTGGGGTTGACTCCGAGGCTTCTCAACATGGGAGCAAGAATCTGGTAAGCTAGGTCATGGTTTTTCAAATCACGGAGATCAAAACGAAGAGTTTCTTGCAAAGGTTCTGTATCTTCAAGGTAGGTGAATTGATCGATTAAGCAATAATGAAGGCTGACCTCGAGTTGGACGGAACGTGGAGTGGGGCAACGGGGTTCTGGTTCAATCAGAGGTTGGTAAACGATGTAATGAAGGTCATCGCACTGGTAAGTATTGGAAGCCATTGGAGGAAAGTTTCGAAGGGAAAAGGCTTCTTTGGAGGATCACAATGGAAACTGGAAATATCAGTCCAAGTTATATTTATGGGGGCCAATGGCGGCGATCGCTTAGCGGTGAAATCCTCTATGTGCTAGGGGAGGTAAATCCTACCTGCAAGTGACAGGAGCAGAAAATTGTTTCTATTTTTATTTTCATAAAATTATATCAAAACTATTGTAAGTTTTAACACAAAAATAAAATTTAAATGCAAACAAAAAAAATCTTATCATCACTTTGTCTAGTAATTTTAATAATTTTTATTTACAATTTTGTTATTACACATTAAAAAAATGGAACATGAAAAAAATAAAATAAAATTATATTAGATTTGGGATTTAAGAAAAATAACTAATGAATTAAAAAAAATCAAAATTTTGGGCTTTAAGATCCATCTCTATCTAATATGTTTTGGTAATAAAAACAAATTATATTTTATGAGAATTATTATGTTGTAGATATTTTATAATATCGGTAAGGGGATAAGTTTTATATATATATATATATATATATATATATATATATGTAAATTGAAAAGAAAAAAAAAACAGAACAAAAATAAATCAAGTAAAGAAAATTCAAACCCAATTCTTTTTCATCATCTCTATACTTTGTCTACAAATCTAATGACACCTATATATTATTACACATTTTCTTCATTTTTTTATATCCTTAACAGCATTATTTTTCTTTTATATATAATTATTTTTTTATATCATCAAATTTTAGTATTCAATTTTTCATTTTAAAATAGTATTTATTGAAACAATGTAACATTAATACATTATATTATATAAATATACAAACAACCAACGCAGGTAAAAAGAGAGATTTATTCTTCACTTGATCTCAAACTATAATCTTTAAACATGTTTCCCCATTGAGATACAAGAAATTAAGCCTCTCTACTATATTAACTACAATTGGTTCAAACAGACCAGGAACTTCTCACAGTTGGTTCAAATAGCCCAGGGCAATGCCCAAACAGCTAAAGCATCATCAAAGTAACAGGTTAATGTGCTGAGCGAGTGGTGGAGGTCTTCTTAAAATCAATTTTGTCAACCTTAACTTCACCATCAATTAGTTCATAGACGTATACCACAACGCGCAGGCCATCGATGTCCATGAGCACAAAGCTTGGGTTTACATCATACGTGAAACTACTATATGCACCAGTGGCCGAGCCAGGGTTTATGACGACACCACCCTCATGCTTGTATGCTTTGAACTGATGGGTGTGACCAGTTACAAGGATATCGACGTCCAATTGCCTTTGAAGCATTGCTAGTGAATCCAAATCCCCCCAAGGAATGACCTGTTGAAAGTTAAAAGGAAAACAAAAAGAAAAAAGTATTAATTATTACTAACTTCTGTATGATCAAATGAAGCTCTGTTAACAATAAGATGGACAGACCGACAGAAGCTAGTCATTAAACGAATTCAGGATAATCTCCTATGGTCAACTGAGAAGGCTGCCTAGCATAAAGCTTTTTCCTTTTTCGCTCTTGGACAGGGAGCTCATCCACTCACAGGGAGACTGAGAGCAGTGGGCGGAAATCTGCTATCTAATACTGGAGAGGGTATCTAAAACTAGCTAGGAAAAGTTCCCACATCTCATATTGCCCATGGAACACCTGGATCCTACATTCTCTCTGCAGAGAAAGGACCTAGCAGTCTGTTAAACATGTACACTAGACGTTATAAAACAAAGTTCAGACAAGTCAAGGACACAGTAAAATAGCTTCACACACACTCTAAGGTGCCCCGTCAATCCCAAACATTATTCTTGCATCCAACATGAAATGACATCAACAAGGGAACGTTGGAAAGCTCTTCACATTTTTCATTGCGTTATCACTCTCTGATTAAACAAATGCTCAAGTGGATATAATTTTGTTGTCCACTTGAACAATACAAATTTAAGAAATTCAATATGTTTGTAAATGTAAAAAACTTGGGAACCAAATCTATTCTGTACTGCCACTACACAAACAGGAAATTAGGATCTAAATTCATCATATATTTCAACATTGAAAACCTAAACAATAACATTCAAATGTAGGGTTGGATCAAACAAAACATAAAAGAACACCGACATGAGGAAGATAAAACCTGGTGACCATGGCATATTCCAAGCTTGAACTGACCAATTGTCAGTGTTTTGTTCTCTGGATAACGGGAATCTTCATCACATTCACCTCGAGTAACATGCAAATCAGGACAAAGACTCTTGAAGTAATCATGAACTTCCTGCTCATAAAAAGCATGCACAAGAGCAACTTTACTTACAATCTCAGGCACTTGCAAGAAAGGAAATACAAGAAAAGTGTCAGAAACAATTCAACAATGCTACAGCGAAAATATCTTGTTGTATCGAAATTTTGAGATTTGATAGTTAAATGGAAGTTTCATCCTGAAAGCAGGCAAAATAAAAGGAAAAATCATCAACCCTCATGCAAAAGTGTTAAACTCAGGCCACAAAATGAAAACATCTAAACTAGAGCTACTGAAATTATTTCTGGTAGACTTAATGAAATTGCACTAGTTGTTATGAAATTGATAAACAATCTACTTCCACTACTTAAAATTTCTAAGAGAATAAGTTTCCAGCACAAAAACGAAGTATACTAGGTGCTTCGTACATTAGTGCCTTCTCAGTTCTGTAATTAAACACGGATACTAGGTCTGGTGCTCTTAATAAGAAATTCATTACTTACTACATAAGACAAACTATGGCTAAACTCATTAGCTACAATCTGCACAAATGCACAGAATGACAACTGATGATACACATCAGATAATTACAGCAGCTGATCTTCATTGTGTCACCACCCTATTTCATCATCCAGCCTCAACATGGACATCACTTGGTACTCACTCGCAAGGGAAAGCATATAAAACCAAAAACAGAAAACCAAAGGAAACTCAAGATAGCATAGATGTTCTTTCTAGAAACTTTTGTAATACCGCCGATAATTCAATGAAGCCCAACAGCATAAACAGGAATAAAAATCTTTTCAAAAATAAATATAATTAGATGGTAATAAAAGGAATTCTAAACATTTAACATCATGGCCAGAAAACAAGAAGAAAGACTCAAGTAAAAAGTGGTAAGGTTACTTTGATACAGAGATTGCCAGTGCAAATGATGTGCTGAATCTTGCCAGGAACAAGCATGGACTTGAACTTTGGAGGCAGATCAGGTGCCCTGTGAGGAATATGAAGGTCCCCTATTGCTAACACCAACACCATCCTTCTACAACCAACCCAGTCAACAGCTTTCCTCAATTCTACACTGAAAAGAGAAGGAAAAAAAAGTCTTTCTTTCTCTCTCAATACTCAACCATCCTCAAAACCTGCAGAAACCCAGATCATTTCTCAGCAATTCATTGATGAAACAAGACTGCCCACATCAAAAAAACAACTTGAAATTTCACATCGAAATGATCAGCTTTTAAACCAGAAAGATTCTTAAAGGGGAAAAATAACAGTCCAACAAACTACAAAACAACGAACAGGAATCAAGTATCAATTATGAGAAGAAATTCTGAAGGAAGGATCGTTAATTACCCTTTAAATGAAAGAAAAAAGCGATCTTTAGCAAATAGCCAGGCCTAAGTGAAAAAGAAAACCCAGACTGATTCCTTCTAGCCCGTCGCGCCAAGTCGATGCTGTTAAAACTGAAAACCGGAAATATTTATGGATTTTTCTTTCTGTTTAAAACTTTTTCCTTATTAGCACAACTTTCCCAAAGTGGGTGTTTGGAACTTTAGATAGTGGGCTGGGCTGCTCTTATCCCGATCTATGATAATGTCTCCATTTCCCACTCCTTTTAGTCAAGGGAAATGCATTAGCACAAATGCAAATATGAAGACCCTTCTTTTTTTTTTTTTGCTGCAACAAATTTCTACATCTGGAAGAAAAATGGATAAGTTCTTCATTGAATTCCCTTATAAAGAAATAAAAAAACAAATATTTAATTTGATAATGATGTGAATTTGATCTAACAACTCATTTTTTGTTCTTTTCTTTTTGATCACGCATTGGTTTTTATCTAGTTTTGGATAGATGTGATCCCTCATTCCAAAGCTTTGAAATTACCGCTAAAGCTGTTTTGTTCTTCTGATTGAAACTTGTACTATTCTAAACAATGTTCATAGGTTGTTTCATCAGACCAGCTTTAACTAGGTACTAAGATTACCATGTCTGCTAATACCCATTGTTCATTACAAGAGCATTGGTACAGATTCCATGGTTCCAATGCCTTTCATCAACCAAGGCTTCTTCTAAGTTCAATCTTCATCAGTTGGGGTTGATAATGGGAAATTGCCTCAGGAAGAAAACTCAGGACCTCAACTATCCGCAGCCTAAACCAGCTCATCCACCAACTGGTTTTGTCTCTCGTTTTTCTTTTGTCCGTAAAAAATTTTCGATTGGAAAATATTGTAGGCTTGAAGAAGTTTTTTTTTCTTTTTTGCAAATTTGAAATATTAGTTCTCTGTTTTCATCTCTTTCAAGGAGTTGATGCCATCCATATTTCTGGTGCCAAGAAGATCTCTACATCATCAGTTCAACAACGGACTTCGTCTGGTTTATGCAATTTCTAATCTGTCATTGCGTCTTTCTTCTTCTTTTAGAGCTGTTTTTAACCATGAACGATCCGTTCATATTGTTTTTCATTCCTGATGCAGCAAAACCTAGTAAAGATGAACAATGTGGTGCAACACTCCAAGATAGAAGCAGGCATGTTTCTTCATATTCATGTAAAGGTATAAACTTTTGAATTCCCCGTTACTATAATGTAATATGAGTTTCTTATCTATTGCAATCATTGAGATTTAATTTCATGCTCAAATATAAAAATAATTAAAAAATTAAAAATATAACTCAATAAAATAATAAATTAGTATTTAATTAAAGAAACAGTTAAATTTTATAAGATTAATATTTTTATTTTTTCTGTGATTTTCAAATTAGTTATAAACACTTACGAGTTTAAGAATCACATATCTTATCGTAATTAAGAATTAATTAAATCAAATTTTTGCTTCTTCGCCTTTATGATTTATCAAATTTTCAATCACCTAAGTGTTTGGCTTCTAATCGTAATCCACACAATGAATAAATAAGAACTTCTTAAAAGTAGAATTTTTTACTTGTATTAGTAAGTTTTATTTCTAAAACAAAAAGGTAAAAGTTCTTACCAAATTTTATTTTGTCAGACAAAGAAAATTATTTTTCTTTTCTTATTTTATGAAATGACTTAGAAATAGTTAGAGACTCAGAGTTTTAGTTTGTTAATATAACATATTTATATATCCAAACTAATTAAGTCCTTATGAACTTAATTAATTTTTTACTTTATTTTAATCTATTTCAATTAAGTCCAATGTGTGTGACCCCAGCTTCTAACATACTGGCAATAAATATAAATTTTAATTAAATATCAATTTGATAATTAGTTTATATTTATAGATCATAAGCGGCATCTAGCAAGACATCATGGTTATCCAAATATTAGAGAGACAATTAAAGAATTTGACAAAGTCTGTTAGTAATAAGCATCTCAATGCAATACAATTCTTTCATCTAATATTTCGGATATGTCATTAAGTATAGTTCGATGTTTACTTATGACATTTTATATTAATTCTCATAATTCATGACTAACCTTATGAATTTAGGAAATTAACTTTTTTCAAATTCAGCATGCTTTGACCAAAGATCTTATATAAGTTAATCAAGAATTGAGAACAAGTGAGATACATGTCCCCATATTACTTGGGTGATGAATCTTCTTTTGACCACTCATTTACCTTCACATACTCCATGACATACCCAAAAGTATTTTGTTTATGCATTTGATCGCCTCTAAACCTATAAGGGTGAAATTAAAATATGTTATACCCCATACAAGATGACTTGATTTCTCAAATCTGAAAACTAGTTGTATGACTATTACATGAAAACATATTTTATAAACACTTGAGTGAAATACCAAATAGAGTTCTCATAATAGGTCATGTTCAGCGAACTTGTTCTTTAATAAGCACTCATATATTATCTTCAAGTGTCTCATATATTTCAATTTATAAGATCAATTGCTTACTTCTCAAGTAAGAAGGCTTAATATGTGTTAGTCTTTGAGCATTATCAATATCATGTCTTAACAATACAATGACAAGGAATAATTTTGAGGACATTACTTTTATGCATAGTGATCTCATAATTATAACAACTTTATGTTTTATGGATTTCATCGAATTAGTACTTAATAACTCTTGATTATTGAATTAACATGAAGAAAAACATTTATCACATAATTATATGATTAAATATGTATTGAATGACAATATATATTCCTTGACCAATTCAATTGGCTCAAGGAGATATAACAACAGCAACATGCTCCATTTCCTTTGTAAAAGTGCAAAGGAGGAATAAAAAGCAGGGTTTTCCAACAAATCCGAGAGACTGGCCAGTTTCAAAGGTGAAAAAGGTCGGATGGGTTCCTGCCCGAAACATCAACAGCTTTTGTTACAGTGTCTTGAGGGCTGCCACCCAGAAATTCAGTGAGGAGAATTTAATTGGAGAAGGTGGTTTTGGAGGTGTGTATTTAGGGTACATAAATATAAGCAGCATGGATGCAGCAAAGCCAAACACTGGCAGGGCAGTTGCTATCAAGAAGCTTGGAAGAAGAGGGGTGCAGGGCGATGAACAATGGAAGGTCTTGTTCTGATCAAATTTGTCTCACTTCCTCTCTTTTCTCTGCAATCTGAGAACTATATTTTTGTTGAGAGCGCAGAATGAACTGAGATTTTTGAGCACATTCAATCATCCAAACGTCGTGACGCTCGTGGGGTATTGCTACAAGAGAGATAACAGACTTTTGGTTTATGAGTACATGTGCAAGGGAAGCTTGGATGCCCATCTCTCAAGCGGTAAAGCACAACACTGTAATTCCTCCGCCACAGACAAATAATAATGTAACTAACATGAACAAGCTGTGATGACATTCAGAAAATGATACAGAGCTAAACTGGAGTAGAAGAATCAAGATAGCTGTTGGAGCAGCAAGGGCAGTAGATTACCTTCACACTCGTGCCAAACCAGTCATTCACCGTGACCTCAAAGCTTCCAATATCCTTCTTGATGCTGTAAGTTTCTACCATGATTCTGATTTCCTATGCTTCTGATATTTACACATGCACTAATTAGCATTTTATCCTCAAACCGTTGCATGGATCCTCACTGCACAAAGTATTCATTTTTGTAAATATGAAAAGCTATGAGGGTCGCACTGCAGGATTTCAATCCCAAACTGTCAGATTTTGGACTGGCTAGGTTCGGACCCCTCGACGACCAATCATACGTTAGCACAAGGATCCTTGGCACGAGAGGATACTTCGCCCCTGAATACTTTAAAACAGGTACGTTTCTCAGCTTACCATCCTAAAGGCAGAGAGAGTTTCATATTGAGCTAAATTTTATGCACTTCACAGGGCATTTGACGGTAAAAACTGACGTATACAGTTTTGGGGTTGTGCTTCTGGAAATACTGTCTGGCTGTGTTGCAGTCAAGAAATATGCTGACGGCACTACCAGGGATCTGCCTGTGTGGGCTAAACCACATCTAAGCAACCAAATGGAACTGCGTAACATCATCGACAAGAGAATAGCAAGGAACATCGAGATGGACGAAGCTCATAAATTTGCCACAATCAGCCGGCAATGCCTTAGCTCAGACCCCAAGGACCGACCCACAATGTCAGAAGTACTTGCAGATTTAGAACAATTGCAGCGAAACATGTTGTTAAGCAATTTGAACTCAATTGGATTATCCAAGTACCATAGATGTAGACGGGCACTCATCTTTTAACAAAGTTACCAAGTTGTTAAGCAGATGCCTTATGTAATTTTCCTTTTCGGTCAAATTGCTGAGCTACCAAAGCCATCCTTAAAAACTTCATTTCTTAATCTGGATAGCAAGTTTTGCAATTTCTTAAGAGTAATCTTCTTCGTTATTGAAAAATTTGTTTCATGACGATGGCCCAACTCATGTTACATGAAAGCTAACCACTAAGCAAATTCATATTCTATAATATGACTGATATGCATTTGCAACAAATTTCATATACACATACAGATAAGGACCAGAATTCATGGAATGGAAGAAGGTTAAGATTAATATGCCGATACAATAATGAAAGAAGCTGACTACCACAATGAGAAACTCCAATCCTCACCAAACAAAAGGAGGTGGTGTTATATGAAATGCAAAAATTGCATCAAAAAAGCAAGCTCAAAATTACATTTTTATCAGCAACAAAAAAGATATACATACACATAGGAAATTTACAGATGGAATCAATATACTCGTGGAGATTGCCTATGAGCCAGTAATGGAGATGCACTGGGTGTAAGATTCATAGGAGAACGATGATGCCTCATTGGAGATTTCCGAACAGGAAGTGGAACTGGCTGCTGTTCTGAATGAGGGTGCTTGGATGCATTTTTAGGGGCTTCAAGCTGCTCCAGTGCTGCCAAAACTTCTGACATTCGAGGCCTGAGTTTAGCTTCACTACTTAGACACTGTAAAGCAAGGGTAGCAGCTGTATAAGCACCTTTCTGGGGATACTGCCCCCCCAACTTAGTGTCCATAATTCGAAATAATTTTCTCTTGTCACCCAAATATGGTTTTGCCCAGTCTACTAGATTCTGCTCCACACCAACTTTTGTTTTATCAACAGCACGTCGTCCAGACAATAGTTCAAGCAGCACAACTCCAAAGCTGTATACATCACTCTTAGCAGTCAATCGACCTGTTCAACAATCAAAGCTTCATTATATGTAATTTCTGACAATTTAAATACGGAAGCTTCATTTAGTGGAGTACCATCTCACAGACAACATATTGTATCTTAGTGCCTACTATTCGCAGGACAAACAGTTCGCATATAAAAGATAGAACCCAGAAAAAAGTTGCTTTGACTTGACTAAGCATCATATTTTTGGACCCAAGGCACTGCATATAAAAGACAGAACCAGATAAAAAGTGGCCTCACTTTAGATACCTTCATGGCAATTGGAAAAATTATTAGATGATTAGAAGGACCCACTATCTGACTCCTAACTTTTGTTATCTGGTACATCTTTTCCCCACCACTAGAGATGAAATATTGAAAGAAAGAGTCAAGTAAGAAAGTTATCAGAAGTAGCTGCAGATAAAAGCATATGAACTTTCAGGTTCAACCATGATAAGTTTCCTTCTCAGTCATTTTGAACCTTTCTTATCTTAAACAACTATGTAAAGCAAGCACCTTCTCAGATTTATGATAAGATAAACTTTGTTGAGCAACAAATATCTCCAATAACAAATTAAGATAACTAAGAACATATGAGCAAGCTTCAAAAACAGCAAGCATTAATATGGGAATTTCACTAAATCTCATACCTGTAGCAACATATTCAGGTGCTGCATAGCCATGAGTACCCATGACCTGAGTCGACACATGAGTCCTATCACCAGTAGGCCCTGCCTTGGCCAATCCAAAATCAGAAAGTTTAGCATTGAATTCCTGCATCCAATGGATTATTAGCATCGGTAACATATACAAAATCTATAATACATATAAATTAGACATATTACTGAAAGGCACAAAAGTATTCCTTTTCTTTACTCAGCATACCGCATCTAGTAGAATATTAGAAGCTTTGAAATCGCGATATATGACTTGGGATTTTAAATCATGAAGGAAAGAAAGCCCTCTAGCAGCACCTACGGCAACCTTAAGCCTTACTGCCCAAGAAAGTGGCTGTGGCCCTCCTGTGAAACAAGACATAGCATCAAAGGTTACAGAATACTCAAGTAGTTCCACAATATGCAGATCTTCTATTGTTGGGTCGTTTTCCACAATATGGAGGCTTCCCTTTTTATGTTTCGACACAACTATTTGATTGTAAAAATAAATTTCCAGAGAGTAACTACATATAATACAATGGAATTGGATTCCAAAAACCTTATCAATTAATGGGTCAAAATACTTTAAAAAAGATGATTCTCTGAAAAAATTCATCGGATGTGATACTTACTTCTAAAAAGATGATTCTCTAAGCTTCCTTTAGGCATGAACTCATAGACCAAAAGTCGGTTCTCACCCTCCAAGCAATATCCAATCAACTTAACCAGATTTTGATGATGAAGTTGGCCAAGATAATCAACTTCCGTCTGAAATCAACTGGCTATCAGTTAATATTGCCCCAAAAAAAAGATCAAGGAAAAGCAAAAGAATAAATAAATAGATGAAGATGTTATAGAAACAAAACCTACCAACCACTCTTTGTGGCCTTGAAACCCTTCAGGTTTAAGCTTCTTGACAGCAACAACCATTCCTGATCCTGGCTTTGCAGCAGAGAAGGTGTGTTCATCAATCCATCCTTTAAAAACATAACCAAAACCACCTTCACCAAGAAGACTGTCAGGACGAAAGTTTCTGGTGGCATTCTTCAACTCGTTGAGGGAGAAAGGTTTCAAATTGGGGGATGACAATATTTCTCCTTCAGTCCTTGGTGTAGGAAGACATCCAGAACTGCTTGTATCACTGAAAGACGGGATTGTCAGGTTTGAAGGAGCTGAAGAACGACTGGTTTTGCTGGAAATTCTTGAGCCACCTGATGCTGGGAAGAGAAAAACAAGTTCCCGAGTTCTGGTTATTAAATGGAGAACAGAGTGCTGTATGCATTTTCATATATGGAACATGTAGTATGGCAAAGCACATTATTTTATTTCCATATGGAACTTTGCCTATTTTTTAGAAGCAACCTTCTTTTCCATCTAGCTTAATATAGATCATCAAATATCATTGGGGGCTTAGATATTAATTTGTTGATCCTCACTACATGGTGATGGTGAATTCACAATAGACCTGGTTAACCAAACAATTTTATTTCAATAGAGGTTTGCCACATAGACATCCCTGATTTAAAACCCTGCAACAATCATTAGGCAAAAAATTCACAGATTATGCATAAGTCATAGAACTCCAAGCACCTACATGTTATTGTGCATACCATTTCCATTTTCTTCAAAACATAGATTTGTATATCTTTTCTCTGTATGAACCGCAAATATTCATATTGACATGAAGTCTCCAAAAATTATAATAGAAAATTTGTCAGCCAAGCTTACACTTTCTTTTAGTTTGCACAATGAAACTCATTAAAAATTCATCGAAAAGGGAGCACCATCCAGAATCAAATAGTTTCAAGTGAAATGGATCTAGTCCCAACACAAAGGCTCACACTCAAACTCAGGAAATCTAAGAACAGTCTCAAGAATCTAACTTTGAGCAGCTCTCTCTATACCTTGAACCAGAACTAAAGCCCGGGGACAACAATACCAGAAAGGATAAAATGAATGTAATTAATAAGGATAATAAACCCCCAAAAGAATACCAAACAAGAAAGTCAAATCCAACATAAAAATAGAACCTTTATATCTAAAAAAACCATCAAAAAATTTCAGCAAAAACAATAATCCACCAAAACAACAGACACCCATCAAAAGAAAGTTGTAAAGGAAAGAAATGGTTACCAGAAGTTGCATGGGGGCTTTGGCTGGAATCGACTCTAGTAGAAGAAAATAAGCAGTTGCCCATCAGAGAGAGACTAATACTTCACGAAAATGAAACCCAAAGAAAAAAAAAATCCAATACCACTCTCTTTCTTCTTTCTTTTTCTTTTATATGAGTTATCAAATTTAACGAGCCATGATAATTTCTCAGATCCTAAAAGAAGAAAGGGAACTTAAAAACGGCTCTGGTTGGATTGGAATTTTGTTTCGCTTACGTGGAGCTTTGGTTGGTTTTGCCGGTTAAGCTGTTTGAAAAGTTTCAAGTTGGAAAGAGAACTAAATTCTTAGCTGAGAATAACCAGAAAATTCTTTTAAAAAAAAGAAGAAGAAGAAACAGAGAGAAGGAAAGCTCGGAGAATAAACTGGAGTTTGGGTCTCTTTTGGCTTTGAGGAGGATGTGGGAGAGAGACGAGACACGACAAACGCGTGATCGGGGACTTGGCCTCAGCCACGACGTGTGCACCCCACAAAGGCAAATCGACTCGGCTTGGCTTTGGCTTGGTGCTGATGGAGTAATGACTGAAGATTGCCACCTCTTTCTTTTATATCTTCTGTCAGAAATTCATCCCTTACGTAAAATGACTAAATTCTCCCTTCTTTCGATTTAAGTCCACCGGCCCTTTCCGTCTAAAAGTCAACCTCAACTGATGCGCGCTTTTTGTTTTTGTTTTCTTTAATTTACTTTCCTGAATTATCCCAATGGAAATTTGTCTTTCTTTTTTATTTTTTAATAAATAATTAATGTTATCTCTTCTGATGTAATAATTCCCTTTGACTTAGTTTGATGGGAAATTAAAATAAAATAAGTAGATATCATTATTTACTTTAGAAAGAGTTTAGAATTAAATTAATACAGATAAAAATATAGATATACTTGATTTTGAAGTAAGAAAGATTAAAAAAAAACAAATGTGATTTAATGGTAAAAACTTTTATTTTATTTTATTTTGATTTTCATAAGTCATATAAATTGAAATAATTTTAAATTTTAAATATAAAAATTTAATTTTTTTAAATATAATTATTTAAATAAATTTAGACATTATATTACACATCATGAAAATAGACTAATTATGCATGCATCTTTATCCTTATCAAATAACTTTATACCTAATAATATATTATATACGTGTATATCATTGAAACGAAATTTAATTTATATTTTTTATACTATTTAATGAAATTTATTTTTATTATTATTATTATTATTTTGTTAGAATGAAATTACCATTTGGTGGGATCCTTTTTTGGTAATTTTTGATGGATAAAGATGATATCATTTTCGTGTGAACATTTACTCATACTGAACTTTTTAATTCTGGACAGGCAGGTTGGCTTGAAAATTGAAACCGGTTGGTAAAATGTTAGTTAAACTTCTACTTTTTTGATATTAAATTTGGGTTGGGAAACATAAATGGAAACCATATAAATGTGAAGACATAACTTTTTCTAAAAACATGTTGCACGTGCTGCGTACAATTAGAAATTTTGCTTTACTTCTAATTCACCTCTTGCCACCTTTCCACTAACAGCTATTCAAGTTCTCAATTATGTCCCTCTGTGTTTTTATTAAAATCTAACTATTTTTTTATTGCTATTATTTTATTAATTATTTCATTAAAATATTCATACTATATGTTTGGGACATTATTTTTCCTTTTTTCTTCTTAATCTTTTCTCATAAATTTTTTTCTCTCATCAAGAGTAATTTTTATTTTTAAAAAATTGAACATGTGTTATTTTTAAACATACATAAAAAAAATCTACATACAGAGCAAATATCTAATTTAGAGATATTATTTTTTTCATATATATTTATGATAAGTTTAAGTATATAATATTTAAAAAATCTTGAATTATTCAAAAATTTTAAATAAATTTTTATAAGTTTAATTCAATTTTTTATTTTAAATTAAATAAATCTTTATAACTAATAATTGATTAACTATTATTAATTAAAATACTTTTATTGATTTATGTTATAGGTGTCAACATGATATGTTGATATATTGTAATAGACGATGATATAATACAATAATATGATTATATAATATTTTTTCCTATTCACATCCATGTCACTCTAATGCAACATCATCATAAAACAATAAATAATAATTTTAACTAATAATAATTAATAAATTATTAATCATGAGCAATTGTTTGACTTAAAATACTTATAGAGATTTCATTAAATATAATAAAAAATATTTATTTATTTATTTTTTTCAAATAATTTAAAAACTTTTTAAAACATTATATCATAATTTTATCAATTGCAGATAAATATGTTTAGAAGCATAAAAGATATTTATAAGGAAAAAGTAAATAAATATTTAACTCATAATATTTAATTAACAAATACAATAACAAATTTTTTATTTTTTTCATTTTAAATAAAAAAAAAAAGTTCACGTAGGGCGTGAGGAAATTATTTTGTTAATGAAAGAAAAAAGCAACGTCAGAATTAGGTAAGCAAGTGACCTCCATTGACGTAAAGGCATCTATTCTAAAGGGCCCATTCCGCCCTTCCCCACATGGCCAATGTCCATATAATTTTATTTTATTATTTAGTTTTTTTATTTTTTGTTGATTTTTTAAAATGTTTTATATTAATTTTTATATTATTATATAAATTTATTTCACATAAATTTTTATTTTTATATTATAAAAAATTTTCATATTATGATACAAGACAGTTTAAAATCAAAATTTTTATCTTAATTTCCGAAAAAATCAGCCAGAGAAAAAGAGAAAGAGTGTGGAGAATTTCTGTAGAAGATTTCGATCGCATTTGACCTAAATTCTTTTCCATGTGCAATCTCCGTTCACATTTTGGACCCTACGATTTGGAATCTTTTCCAAGCTTCTAACTCTAGCAAGGAAAAAGGCTTTATTAAATATCTCTCACTTTCTTTCTTTATACTTTACACATAAGCTGAATAAACAGCTTATATCCAGCATTATAGAATCTCTATTTAATTTTAAATTTACATAAGAATACCTCATTGAATTGACCACGAACCCTTCCCAAATCTTCAAGTTTTTAATAGAGACTACCATGATGGATAAACAAAGCCATTCTGGTCAATTTTGCCATGACTAAGTAAAAAATTTAGTTATCATATCATCACTTTCGAATAATAAATTTATCCATAATTTATCGAATTATATCCGTTTTTTGTTTGATTGATATTTTTATTTTCTGGGTTTTACCTTTGGTTTGCATGATTGCATCTTGTTACAATATTGGGAAAGGATTCTGTATCCAAATCCTCCTGATTTCTTGCCTGTTTCAATAGAAAAAGGTCCTTTGTTTTTTTTCCACTGTAAAATGTGCGGAAGGTTACTGTTGAGAGTGATCTTTGACTCTTATCTGGCCATGTGGGGACATATGGCGAGGCAATGTCTCTAATCCAATGGCATATCTTGCTTAAAAGTAAAGCAGCAGCTGTTTAGGGTTTGGACTGCCTTCAAGTTTTCTAAAATATATATTTTATTTGTATGACTTCTTCGATTTGTCTTCCCCTTCTTTTCTGGGCTTATATTTCTATGAATCTGCGAGTTCATATTTATTCCAAAGTCCTCCATTGTTGACAATTCTTTCCTGGAGGATCTTTTTCTTTTGGAAAGAAATTAATTCATTGCGAGGAGAACATAAAAGTGAAAATCCATTTGTCGTTACCGTGGATCGGATGGGTCGAAAGTCCATGCTTAGCTAATTCACGTTCTGTTTTATTATTTTTGAGAATTTATGTTGTTGTATCATGTTTAGATAAAATATTAATAAATATTTAAATAAACATAACAATAAATCACTAATTAAACGGATTATAATTTCAAACACTTATATAAATAGGTTTATTACTATTGTCATACACGGTATGATATAAAAAAATTCATTTAAACATGATTATCATGATTAAATTTAATTTAATTTAATTTCTTGCCCACCATTGAAAACAGGAAAGAGCATTCTGTGAATGATTGATGACCATATTGTCTGATCTGCCCCCCACGCGAGTTTGGTTTCACGTTTTGACAAGGTACAAAAAGTCCTGTCAATGTATTTTTCTCAATCGTTTTCTCGAAAGATTGTAATTTTCAGAAGTTTCACAATCATTTTATTATTCCTGAACGCGAGTTGACATTGTAACAGTAGTTTCCATGCTTAGTCCTTGGCTGGAAACTTCCAAATAAATCATACACTGCTACAGCTGTGTCTTTGAATTTTCAAAAGAAATGAAATGACTCGCGAAAAGGCACGACGCCAGAAAACCCAAAGAAAGACGAAACACGAAAGGAAGATTACTACGCATCTCTCAAGTTCTTACAAGTTTAGGGTTCGTAACATTCTAACTAAACGAATTGTATAATGCCCTTGTTATTAGGATGAACAAATAAGTGAATTGGGTAATTTAGTTCATTATATCTAAAAATTAAATAAATTAAATATTTTTAATAAATTAATCAAAATTGATTAAATATAAAAAAATTAAATCGATCAAATATAGAATTAATTTAATCGATTTGATTTTAATTAATGGATCAAAATTTTATTATTTTTTTACAAATTATAATATTAAAATTTATAAATTTCATTTATAATTATAAAATATATATAATGTATTACTTTATTATATATATGAAATTAATGATATAGCTTATATATTATAATATTTTAATTTTTATGTCAAAATTTATATAAATAATAATTAATTATAAATAATATGTTATAAAAATTAAGACGATAACTAATAAAATTATTAAGAGTAATAATAAAAATAAAATTTATTATAAGTTATAGTAATGCTTATGTATAAATTAAATATATGTATATATATAATATATTACTTTATTATATATATGAAATTAATAACAAAATTTATATGTTATAATGTTTTATATCAAAGTTTATATAAATAATAACTAATTATAAATAATATGTTGTAAAAATTAAGGTGATAATTAATGAGATTATTAAGTGTAATTATATAAATAAAGTTTATTATAAGTTATAATGATTTTATGTCTAAATTAAATATATATGTAATGTTTATACAATTATATATATATTCATAACATTTTATATTATGAAACATTATTAAGGTGTAATAATTGCAATATATAAATATGTAAGATATTTACAATCATATATTATACTATTAATATATAAGTTATATAATTTAAAATATATAAATTATAATTTAATATTAATGTAGATTTATAAATAAATAAATATAATTAAAATTAAATTACTATAGTTATGATTTGTATACGTATATATAATAAATTAATATATTTTAAATATATATTAATTAAATGTATTATTAATTTTTTAATATATATAAAAATATTTTATATATTAATAAAAAATATAAAAAATTAGTTGAATTATTAGGATGGATTGGTCTAAAAACTTTAAAATAGAGAATTGATCAAAAAATCAATTAAATCAAATATTTTGGACCAATTGATCAAATAAAATAATTAAACTGAATCGTTTTACCTAAATCACATTTAATTTGGATAAATAATTAATTTTGTTTGATTTTAATCACCCTTACTCATTACTTATAAAAAAGAAAAAGTGTATTTTAGTTTGAATTTATTTCAATTTTAATATACCTCATGTTATTAAAGAATTGAATTTATTTTGATACTATTTATTATTGATTCATATTTTTAATTTAAAAAATGTTTTTATTATGTCTTTCATTTTTTGCTATGAGAACCGTGGTGTATGTATCAAAATGGTTGACTATGCGGGTTTCAGAGCAACAATTCCCAGCCTCAGAAAATTAACACAAAGCCGCGTTGCGGGGGTTAGACACTCTCCCCGGGGGTGGGATGGACCGGATGTTTGGTGTGGGTCACGGCTAGTCCCTTTCTGATATGACAAATTGATTGTCCGAAGCAAGGGCCCCAAGGCGCTCCTCCTCCCCTCTATCACGGATGAATCCGAAAGTCCTAAGTCCAAACCAGTTGTTTCGACGTTGCAAGAGACGTGTGAAAACCTTTCCTAAAACCCGTTTGTTTTTGTCTCATAAAAGTCTTCTGTTTCCAGACTATTTCTCATCCAGGTTTTGCCTTGCTGCTCAATCCCTTGGCTACAATTCGCAAATCTTGATTCAATGTACACAATTAAAGTATTGATAAATACAAGTTCGACAGAGAGGTTTTCAGCCTAAACCTCTTCTTCTACCTACATTTATCAGCATATCAGCTTACCTTCTTCAATGCAAAAAGGCATAAGTTTGGAATATGAATAAGCATGGGGTCCAGAAGGAAACATCAGTAGACTTTTCTGCAGCAGTTTGAGCAGGGCCTTGAACTTGTCTGTTTGGATTTAGGTTTGCTTTGCATCAAGTTATAAGATGAGGAAGACCATTTCTACTTAGCCATCAAAACCATATATCTAGTTGTCAAGACTTAACAAAAATTAAAGTTAAACTCTACTTCTCTTAAGATTTCAAATTTTTCACGTAGTATTTTGTGATAATTATTTTTTTAATTAACATTTAATAGATAACTTTTGGTTTTTCGATTATTACTTTATTAATAATTTTTGTTCATATTTTAATTTAAAATTAACTTTTTTATTTATATCTAAAAATATCCTTGTGAGAATTGAACTTATTTATAATAAATTAATTAAAAAGAAAAGAAAACAGACACTCATATGCTAATTGTGAAAAAACTCAAAATGTCACAAGAAAAAGAGGTAAAAATTACAACAACTGTAGGTAAAAGTTACCTAAAGCTATATAATCTCTTATCAATGATGTTAAATAGCATAAAAATGACTCTCTTTTAAAATTGTTTGTCAGGGATTTCATTTCAGTAAAAAATAGAGTGAATTTTAAGTATATAAATATAAGTTTTTCAATATTAAGTATGTTTTTAGATTGGAACGTGGATATGTGACAAGTTAAATGAAAAAAAACTTAAATTTTTATTGATGTGAGGTCTTCATGAAAAATACAAAAGTTAAAGTAGATCTCAACTAATGTAAGATTCTTTTTTCTTTAAGAGTAGAGCTAATGTAACGAATGCGTTACATAATTAAGTAAGATAAAATATAATGAATCACACGTCAATAAAAAAATAAAATAAATCTTATATATATATATATATATATATATATATATGATCTTTCTATCATCTACTAAATATGTTTTTTAAGTTAAAAACATAAATTCATGACAGTGTGTAATTTTCTTATACTAAACTTACTGTACCATATCTCGTCCAATGAAATTATTGAGTGAGGAAGGGAGGACAAAGTAGGTGGCATATGCAGAAATATAGTGAAATGTCATTGCTGAAGCAGGAACATGTAGCTCATGCTCTACAATCGTTTTCAGAGAAAAGATGGTGCCTAGTCCAGGCCATGACCCAGCATATTCGTGTCATTTTGTAGCGTGGTGGTCGTGCCTGGCAAGGTCATGGGCCATTTTTGTTTTTCCCTTCACGCTACGCAATGAAAGGCCTTCATCGTAGCCTTATCGTTATCAAAATCAGGCGATGAAATATCCTCTTCAAGGGTTCATCGTCACGAAAACACTAAGCTACGAGTCCATGACTCATGCATGCCAGCGTACTTTGGCATATTAATTCGTTGTATTGGAATATTCGATTTAATAACAAGTACATGTGATTTAGTGATGAAATAATTTCTTCAATGGTTTATCATCATCATCATGAAATGAGTACAATATGAATACATATTAATTTTATCGCACTCAAGTATCGAAATTTTTTTTCTTAAAAATATATTTGTTCACGAAAAAGAGAAATGATTTAAAGGTGAAACATAATTAATTGGTGTTTGTGACCTCATATTAGGGCATACAAAATGATTGATGTGATCAAGAGTTCGAGTGTCTTGTATTCTTTCCAACTTTAACCTAAGATGCACAACTGAGTCTCCATTAATATTCTTTACAAGTTCTAATAATTTATGAGTAATCTTAATTTTCTCTTAACTTCAATTTATTTTTGATTACAATTTTATTAAAGTTGCATATTTAAAAAAAAATAGATCGAAACTATTAAAAGCCTTTCAGAAGCTTGCTAATAGGTTCAAGCTTGTTATCAAAAGCATGTCATTTAAAGTGCACGTGACACTGATATGAGAGGTGAAAAATATCATATCAATATATTACGTTATCGTCAATTATGATATGATAATATATTATTCTAGTACCACGTGATATAAAAATAACAAATATTATTTTAATTAATAATAATTAATTAATTATTAATATTTATTTGACTCAAAATAAAATAAAAAGCTTGATTGATCATAACAAAAAATAAAAAATTATTTAAATTTTTTTAAAATAATTTAAGAGTTTTTTTAGATATTTTAACAATATTTTTGAATTAAAAAACTAAACAGGTCTTGTGGATTCAAATATACGTCCAAGCCCGATCCATAAGCATTCTTATTCTTGGACCCTAAAGGCCGTAGGGCCCAGATAGGTCCAAGTCACTAGCCCAACCGTTTCCATTTTATTTATTAGTTGCCTCAAAAGTCAATGGCTCTTGAAGGGGTTCTGGGAGGGACATACGAAGTCCGCGTTTCTTTAACCAATCAAAGAAGAATCTTGAAGTCACTCATCCAATGACGAAAACCCACGTGGACAACCCACGTAACTTGGCGCTGCTTTTTCCCTCTTATAACAATGGCCTCGTTCGTTCCTGCTCTTCGATCTCCTTATTTTGATTTTAATAATTTTCGCATTTTTTTGGACAAAAAAATAAAAAGAGAAACAGTTATCAAACGGCGTCGTAAATGGAATTACAAGGCGCCGGACTCCGGCGAGTGTTCGTGTTGGCATTTTGCGTGGCCGGGATTTGGTCTGCCTATATTTATCAGGGTGTTCTTCAGGAAACTCTGTAAGTATTTTTTAGTTTATATTCTTTTTCTCTTTTTGAATTTCTTGTTGGATATTTTTCGCTTAGGCGTTGCTTTGTTTGATCTGTTGTTGAAAGATTCTGAGTTGTTCATTTGATTTCAATGTGCGACAAATTATTCGTATTCTTTGAGTTAATTTCAAAGTTGATTTAGATGCAAAGAAGAGAAAAGCTTGGATCTTAGTGAATACTTTACCGTTGTTTTAGTTTGCTTTGATTAGGATAATTTTCAGTGAATTATTCCATTCGTTTTAATTGAATCTATTTCTTGAAAATTGCAAAGTGTTCATTTAAATAATTTTCATTAATTTTCCGTTGGCATTTTCCAGATTTCACTTTCCCAAAGTGCTGTTATCGAGAAACTTCAATTTTTTTTTTTAAAAAAAAAGTGGATAGAGAGGTGATTAATTGAACTATGAGATGTCTTGGCATTTAGGTCCACCAAGCGATTTGGTCCCGATGGGAAGAGGTTTGAGCATCTTGCGTTCCTTAACTTGGCGCAAAATGTGGTCTGCTTAGTCTGGTCATACATAAGTAAGCTTCTCCATTCCCTCTACCATTGACTTGCGATGATTTGGGGTGTAATAATGTGTATGTTCTTGTGATTCCTATGCAGTGATACAGCTTTGGTCCAGTAGCAGCAGTGGCGGAGCTCCCTGGTGGACTTACTGGAGTGCTGGAATCACGAATACAATTGGTCCGGCCATGGGTATAGAAGCATTAAAATACATCAGTTACCCTGCTCAGGCATGTCTAACATTCTCCATACTTGTAGACGTTTTTCGCATTTTATTTTTACTGGTTTTTAGACTTTTAGTAATTCTCTGTGTTGGTCATTAAGATTTAACATGAATTGGCAAATGGTTGAGATCTCAAGTTTGGGTACTAGTGTAGGGAGACATGTTCTGTTGGAGTCTTTTGGTGTTAAATTCTTAATTAATGATGCCTTTTCTACTCTGGTTTTCTTAATTGGCACAATACTTCTATATGTATGTAATTAAACAATTAACATTTCTTAATTTAATGCCATCAAT
This sequence comes from Theobroma umbraticum, assembly GCF_002168275.2. Lineage (NCBI taxonomy): Eukaryota > Viridiplantae > Streptophyta > Magnoliopsida > Malvales > Malvaceae > Theobroma > Theobroma umbraticum. The sequence continues at coordinate 948,104 of NW_018397283.1, forward strand.
ACAGTTGAGCGTAAATGTTTTCTCACTAGTGACTGGGGCTTTATTCCTTAGTACTGTTGATTTTCCAGTGACAGCTAAGTTGATTTGTTTTAGCATTTGATGTTGCTCTTCTTACTTGCAGGTGCTGGCAAAATCCTCAAAAATGATTCCAGGTAAGATATACTTTATTTTCTATATACTCTTTTTCTCATGGATCTTCATTGATTGGTATGTTATTAGTATCATGTAAAGCATTATTAATTTTTGAGTTGGTAGTGTGTTCCAGCTGCAAGGGACGTGTTACTATTCTTAATTTTTTTTTAGGTTAAAGAATTCTGTATCATGAATTTTTAGCTATAGCTAATAATGTATTTTTACCTTTATGCAGTCATGTTGATGGGAACTCTAGTTTATGGTATTAGATACACTTTACCCGAGTATATCTGTACTTTCCTTGTGGCTGGAGGGGTATCTACATTTGCACTTATGAAGGTGAGAAATGTGTTATTTGTTAGACTGTTATAACAATGCTACTTCTATTTTTGTGAATTTTATTTGTCATCTTGCTTCTTCACAACGCATATTGGAGGACTAAATGTGATGATGTACCCCCTACATCATTTCATTTCTGAGTCTTATGTTGCACTTGTGTCTGCTTTAATTTTATTCCAGACTAGCTCAAAAACAATTAGCAAGTTGGCACATCCCAATGCACCTCTTGGATATGGGCTCTGTTTTTTGAACCTTGCTTTTGATGGCTTTACAAATGCCACTCAGGATTCAATAACTGCAAGGTATGTTTGTGGAAACATTTTCCCACTTTATCTTTCGTGTTTGGCTATTTTCATGAAGACTGATTGTGCATGCATGATGTGACAGGATTGCTGTTTTTATCCCCTTATGCCTTTGTTAGTGTCAATGTATAATCGAATTAACCAATAAATATGCTCGTAGATATTTTAATTTAAAGGCTTTTTCTCGCTCTCTCGATCACTTTCTCACTGAGATGTCAGCTCATGTAGATTTTAAAGAACGAATTTTGGACAACAAAGATACATGGGAACTGAACAAACCAGCTTGCTGACACATCAAACTTATGTTCCCCCATTTTCTTGCTATGGCCTTGAAAATGTGCATAAGTTGTTTCCTTTTCCAGCATCGTAGATATTTTCATCAGAACTGATTTTCTCACTCAATCTTTTTTGGTTTCCTTTGCTTAGGCATCCAAAGACAAGTGCTTGGGATATCATGTTGGGAATGAACCTATGGGGTACCATATACAACATGATTTACATGTTTGGATGGCCTCATGGTAGTGGCTTTGAGGCAGTCCAGTTTTGCAGGCAGCATCCAGAAGCTGCCTGGGATATTTTCCTCTATTGCCTCTGCGGTGCTGTTGGCCAGAATTTCATTTTCCTGACCATAAGTCGATTTGGCTCCTTGGTGAACACAACCATTACCACCACACGCAAGTTTGTCAGCATCGTGGTGTCTTCTCTGCTGAGTGGCAATCCCCTGTCTGCAAAGCAATGGGGTTGTGTACTCATGGTCTTCTCTGGGTTGTCATACCAAATCTACCTGAAGTGGAGGAAGCTGCGGAGGCTGCAGAAGAAGAGAAAGGCCTGAAGGAGGCCTAGTTTTGAGCTTTACGGATAACCCTTTCTGTCTTTTTGTATTTTTTGACCTACTATCATTGTAAACCTAAGGTTCAATGATCTCAAATTTTAATCAATACTTAGAAATTGGTAGTTGTAATTGAATAGATCTTCATTTGAGGAAAAAAGAACCATCTGTATCGATAAGGTGTAAGTTTTAAGTGTTCTATTCGAAAAACTGGTTGTGAACTGGTCATATAAAGGTATGAAAGAGGGCTTTGATATCCAGGATACAGCTGTAATTACATTATTTGGTTCACTTTCACTTCTCAGGCCTCACAACCTTTCAATATTTCTGGCAGTTAAGATGAATTTGAACGTTTATGCTTCGTCAAATTTAGATAAGACAAGCCAACCCCAGGCTTCTCCCTTCAGTTTTTTCACTATTCCAATTTGGGAAGCCTCTCTACAGAAATTCCAGAGTGGGCTTGGAAGTGATATTTGGGCCAAAACCCTGCATCATTTGCATGGGATCTTGGGGTCAAAACAGTCAAACCGCACCATTCCCTCGAGAAAGTTTATGGCCAGTGTCACTTTAATTTGTATGAGGTTCCCTCCCTTCTTTTTACCCTTTTGCTTTTGCTTTGGTCATAATTACACTTGTCCGCCACTGTACCTGCTACCCTCCCCACGGATGATCTTCCTTAATAACAGAGTTTTCCAGCAATCTTCTTCTCTGCAACACAGCAGAGGTCAGAGACAGGTTCGGTTAGAAAGAGAGGAAGGGAAAGAAAGGGGTGATTCCGTTTCAATGCTTAGCCAGACCAAATGGATGCTCTTTTGCATTATCTGTAAGTATGCTGCATTTTACATTCTTGTTTTTCTTATGTTCCCTTTGGTTTTCTCCTCTTCGAAAGAAAGAGAAAACATCAGTTTGATAATGCTCTGATTTCTGGAAGTAATGGAAATATTGCACTAAGAATGGCTTGCTATCTCAAGTGTTCTCTGCAATTTTTTTTGTCTGTTCTTTTCAGTGCACGGTTTTTCCAAAGATCCAAAACGATTCAAGTTCATGACTCCATTGCTGCCTGGCTACCTGCATCATGTTTTTCATCTGTAACAAACTGTCACATCTTCTGTCTATTTAGATTTCATAATGGATGAACTCAAATTGGGGAAATTGTATAAGAAAAGAGTCAGAGAGAGCTAATAATGCACACCAAAGCCAAAACACATTTTCACTCAAATCACATCGAGTATCATTACATTAGAAATCAGGATAGAAAACCACAAAAACCTTATTCTATACGCTCTGCACACTGGACAACATTGAATAGGAATCGAATCAAGTGGTTAATCCTCCTTTACTATGACTTTTTTTTCTTCCTCTGTTTCTTTTATCATATGTAGGCAAGCTGCCAATGTATAATTACACTCTAAGGATTTTATATAGAAGGTTCTGTACATAATTACAAATCAAGGACAAAAACTGGATCAGAAGGATGGAAGAAGAGATACCCGAAACCACTCCGGATGAGATGACAAACAAAAGAATGACACACACTAACAAGCACACACTGTTTTTAATGTGAGTATTAAGGTAGTACTCTCTAGTAAGAAAAAAGGGAAATTTGAAGAGAAAAATTAATGGGGCTCAGGACATCTTATTGGATGTGTCTGAGATGCTAGAATGCACCAAAACATTCTAAGCAGTAGCTGGGAAAGCAGATCATTAAATGCCTTGCTGTAAAATTCCAGGCCAAGATGGCTGCAATCCTAGGATGAAAAAAAATGGATGAAAACTCAACATGAGCTATGTTGCTCAAGGGAACGAATGATGAGATATATTGACTATAGAGCAATGTTGTTTTCAGTATAAGAGATGATCAGAGGTTTGTTATAGACTATGGAGGAGGACTCGTTTGCAAGGTGGTGGTTGTGAAAGATTGTTTCCTGGATTAGGAGAAGGGGACTCCATTCCAAGTGTCTTAAGTAGGAAGTTCCTTTCCTGAAAAAGAAACAAAAACATAGTGGTCAGTCTCATATGAAAGTTTGAGATAATGTTCCTGCAGGTGTGTATGCTAGCATTTATATATTAGATTAAGAAAAGGAAAAAACAATACAAGTAGTGCAGAACTCTATTTTGAGTTTCACATGCTCTCATCTTAGAGAAAAAACATATATGACAGGGGAACAGACCGGAGGAAATTTATGAGTAATTGGAATTGCAACATGGACTGAACCAGTGTTACCACTTGAGCATGAATAAAATCCTAAAATGTTTTTCAAAATTAAAATTTCCAGTTTAAAAAATCCTTATTGGATTAGTTAGAAATTTGTCATCCAGACTATACTTTCTAGCACGATGGAGGAAAGTATGATTCAGTTAAGTAACTTCTTTTTTACTATCAAGGAGCACTATGATCAAAGCTCACTTAGGCAAAATCCGGAATCCTAGTTGGCCTCACCATGTTTCTTAGCATTTTCTTAGAGCTTAGATGGGCTGTTGTCTTGAGATGATGACACCTTGGCAATAACTCACAGAAATTTTGGGGTTGAGACATGTAGTTGAATTATACATACTTATCCGACTATTAATTTAGTGATTAGTTACTAATACTTAAAATATCTTGCACATACACCATGGTCAATTGGTGGTTTCTTCACTTAAATGCAGAAAAAGTGGATAATAAGAAAAATTTATGAGTGGTAAACCATTGATGAAGATATGGGAAAAGCCTATAGTATAAATTTGTGAGGGAAAAGAGAGATAGAGAGACACAGCACAAGAAACAAAGCTTAATGGAATTAGGTTTTCAGAAAGCACTCTGCAGTCCTTGTTATTCTCTAATCTATCCCTTTTTCTTTTCTCCCTTTTCACTCTGTAATCTACATTTCTTTTTGTTTGTTAAGTTTATTTCTTAATATTTGGTATGGCAGTTTCTGGAAATATAGCTCCATGGTGTATTTAGAAATGAAATGTTACTCTCTGATTTGGCTGGCTGTTTGTTTTTTCCTTATTGATAGTGTTTTAATTTGTGATAGAAGGAACTTCAATTTGACTTTGGTTTAAAATTTTGGGCCACTTCAATTTCAGACAAGAATCTAGTAACAGCTTCGCCATTATCATTTCCATAGATGCTTTCATCACTAGCCACAAAAGTTACTAATGCCTTGCCAGTATGTTAATTCAAAGTGCTCCTAACACTATTTGACTAATGAATTCAAAGTCCTAGCAATGGTTCAAACAACCTCTTAACGGTATAAATAGATTCATAACTATTAATCCACACTGGTATTGTTCTTGGTAGGCTAGGCACTGATAAGCTCACAACTCCACTACAACTATAAGTGCAGATGGAATTAAAGTCTTAAGAAAGATAAAACAAGAAAGACTACCTGCTACTGCAAATTATATTATCTGCTAGAGCTCCAATTTCATATAAAATGGATCTGTAGCTGATAGAATCAACAATTCAAGATAACTTACACTTTCTGAGAATTTTGGGCTGGGAATTGCTGCTGCTAGAGATCTGAAAAGTGGGGTGACTTGGACTGGGGAGCTGAAGTCTGCACTTGATGAGGAAGAAGCAACAACAATGTTTGTTTGGTCATCACAAGATGGGATTATCTCAACTGTGGTAATATAAGACATTTCATCAGAAACATTATCTTATTTATCCACTTTATAGTCAATAAACAAGGTATCCTAGGCCTTTATATTAGATATAGAATTTCATTACCATGATCTGTGTTTGCACTGGAAAGAGCACCTTTCTCCTGTTCACTCCCACAATTTTGCTCTCCAATATGACTTGGCAGTATATCCTGGTGCAGTGCATCTATCTTAACTTGAGTTTCTTCTGCTTTTTCCCCAGCCGGGTGAGGCATCAGCGTTGACCCTGTACTGTATTCAGAGCTGGCTGGAGATGCCTCATACAGATCGGGTTGTCTAGAACATAGTAATCACTAGTTAGTGTTAAGTATGAAATTTTTCTAAATCTGAATGTAAGTCAACAGATTTTTCTGTTACCTCCAAGATGGTCGACTTCCCTCATTACTACTCCTTAAATCCTCTAGCAGGTCTTTGAAATCTTCAAGTTGAAAATCAATATCAGAGATTGTATATCTGAAGATGTCATTTTCTTTACTCTGATTCAAAAAGTCTTGGAGAACCTGAATATAACATAGGATGAACGTTAGGGACATGTAATGCATAAAATGGACAGTTAGCCCCAGGGTATTTAAGACTTAGCACTTTACAAATTTTGAAGGTACTGTGATGATCATATTTGATATTGATAACACGAAAACATATAGGAAATACAAAATTTACTTCTCACCTTCCAAGCATTTTCCAGACTCTGTTCTGTATTATCTATGTTAACTTTCAATGCAAGTGAGCTGAGTAGCTCTGCTTGCTGCATCAAAGCAGTTATCTTCGGATCATCCTTTTTGAGAAATGTTCCTTGAGCTCTGTTATTCTGAGCTGCTAATGAATAAAGGAGAAACATAATATAAGTGATATATTATGAACAACTTCAAAGGAGTGATTTGCTATTGTCAAAATTTCTCTTTGCAGGTCTGGAAAGAGTAAGAGCAACAGAATCAAGTGCAGATGCCAAGAAGTTTTTGCTTGAGGAGATTTACCATCATTAGAGACTTCCTTAACACTGTTGATTCGAGATTGCACGACTACATTGTTAACATTGTGGAGATTTTGACCCAAAACAGCAAATGGATGCCTTAGCTGCTGATTGATTATTGTTCCAGATACTTTATGTGCTCTATCTCCGAAATTGCAATTTTCCATGGCATCAGAGATGTGGGATCTCCTGGATTGGAAAAAGGGAAGGTTTTAATTTGTAAAGTGACAATAATTCTTGATCATCACTGTGTATATACACTTCTAGGTCCATGGTGTACCTCATTCTCTTAACAGGAGCAGTACATTCTGTTGTTCCATCTGTATTGAACCCATTTTGGAATAAAATCCTTTTGTTATTTGGGTTTATACATGTAGTTGTGTTCTCTTTTGCCAAGGCTTCATACTTAGCTCTCTTCTTGCATAGTGTGGAGAACCGATTTTTAACAGCGTTATCCGTTCTGCATTAATAACAGAATATCAGTAAAAATCGATAATCTAACAACAGAAAATCAAGAAATGATTGCAAGGAAAGAGATTACTTTTTCGACAAGGGATTTTTTTTTTTTTTTTGTAAAAACATATATACCTGCCTGAAACCACCTTTGCTATTTCTGTCCATCTATTGCCAAATAACTTTTGAGCCTGCAGATTCACCTTGAGGCATCAGCTCAGAAACCACATTCAATGATCAAGAATAACACTTATCCAAACTGGAAATTCAAGTGGTTGTTGTTTGCCCGACTTTTCAAAGACAAAACACTGTGTCAATCAGTTTAAGGTCTGGCCTACCTCTAATAAACCCTTTTTTAGCTGTTTTGAAAACTCAACACGTACTGTACCAGTAACATGCAATAGCTGGTACAAACTGATCAATGAAAGTAACATTTCCTCCCCAGAAGATAAGCTTTGTTAAAAAAAGAGTGTGACCACATTTAGCTTGAACAAAGATAGTGGACAGAAATTTATTATTATTACCTCACATAATAGCATATCTTCCTCTGGTGACCATCCCCCTTTCTTGAAGTCAGAATTCAAGTATGTGTACCATCTGTGGAAAGACATTAAATTAGGATTAAAACCAGTAATCAAGAAATGATCAAAATGGAAGATCATCAAGCAAACTCTTTGAAAGCAATATCATCATCATCATCATCATCATGGTTTTTCACCAACCTCCTCCTGCACTGCCTTGTGGTTTTATCCTTGAATTTTGAGGCAATGATCGCCCAGCTGCGCTCAAATAAGACCAAAACACACCCCTTTCAATCCCATTCATCATAAAACAATAGCAAAAATGGTTTTAGTGAAAGAAAAGAAGGAGCACTGAATGAAGAACAAAGGGCTCACTTTTCAGTTCCATGTAAACTGATTTGTTCGCGAAGTATATCATCTTCCTGCATCAAATAAGAAAGAACCCCCCAAAACAAAGAATCAATCAATGAATAAACAAATAAATACAACAGAGGAAAAGAAAGAAGAGAAATTTTTAATAATAAAAAAAAATAAACCTCTTGAGTCCATGTCACTATATGACGCTCCTTCTTCTTGGAATCTTCATTGCCAGCTCCACCATTCTTCTTCTTTGCTTCCTGCATTTTTTTTTTTTGGTCCCTCCTTCACTACTCTCTTATTTCTCCTCTTATCTCTGTCTTTCACTCAGTCTCTGGCCTTCCTTGACGCTCCTTCCCTTTTATTAAACCCAAGTGGCATGCTGAAAAGCCAGCCCCTTTGGCTACCTTTTATTAAAAAAAAAAAACTTAAATCCCAAAAAATAACCCTGAAAAAAGGAACCAACAACACACTTCCACTTCCCTCTCTTTCTCTTTTACAACAAAGGTCACTGTTGGGTTCAAACGGAATCCATATACCTCTCGATAACTCTATGCTTTGTCCCCCTCCCCTTCTACTCCATTCCTCGGATTCTAACCTTTTTTTTTTTTTCCTTCTCTTTCTGTTTATACTTAGAAAAAAGAATCATACAACCTCCACCACCATTCACCACCCCATTTTTAAAACGCTACTAAAGCTTGGACTTTGCGATTCAAATTTACATGTACGTACGTACAACCGAAAAGGGTAGATCTAAAATGGAAAAAAGATTGAAACTTTGAAGAGGAAAAAGAGAAAACATGGGAAGAGAGTGATGATCTGTTCTGTCTGAAATGAATTCCTTGGTTGGTTTCTCTCTCAAAGAAAGAAACTTTTTGAAATATACTTTCTCTTTCTTACAAGGATTTTGTATTTTATTTCCTAATTTTAAAAAAAAACATTGGAAAAATAAATAAAATATTAATTTAAATCAACGGATTCTTGCTCCAGCGCGCGGGTATGAGGGAGAGTTTGAAAAATCCAAAATAAATAAATAACGCTGAATTTCATGATGCTCTGTTCTTAATGAATGCCCTCGGAGACTAACCCCACTCCGCCCTTAAAGCAACCCCATTTTTAATTATTTAATTTATTTTATTTTTTTATTTTTTAATAATTAAATAACTTGACGATCGTCGTGACCTAACCTTCAATTCTTCACAGCTCTTCCACTTGTATTTTTGGAGGGTTAAATTTTTTACTTTGAAAATTTCTTCAAACAATCCCCACTCGACGCGGCATTCACGTTGGAGCAACTCGAGGGTTGATTGGATGGGAAGCCCGGTTATGTCAGTCCACGTGGCTGGTTCTCATTGGTGTGTGAAGTTCACGTGAATTTTCTTTGGTTTTAATTGGTTCCATTCCATTGGAGTGGAAAATGTAAATGTTGTTTTGTTTGGATCAAAATTTTTGAAATGTATTTTGTTTGTGTGTATTTTGAGGGAATCATTGATTGCAACTTTCTTGCTCTCTTTCTCACCTTCCTTCTTTGTTTGTTTCTCACGTGAACCATATGAATCATTTTAGATTCTGAGTAAATCAGAGAAAAATATTTTAAACTTCGAGATGAAATAGATTTGTTTTTTGAAATTTAAATTTCGACATCTAATTATCATTTACGTTATTTGATATTTGAATAAAAAATTATGGACAAATGGAGATGCAATTTGGAGTGAAATTAATTAAATTTCTTGCAACCCCAATTGTCACTTGCTAATCTTTTCTTTTTAAAATATGAGTGACATTTATTGCCTATATGTTGATGTCCTATCTCTTACTAAATTCCGAAGATTTTAGACTTTTATCTCGAGAGTTTGACTTTTAAAAGTAAAGTTTCTTATGTTAAGTTTGTATCGGTTTTTTTTTAAATGATTAAATAAAACTTAAAATTGAAAATCAGAAGCTTTAGATTGAAATGGTTTACTACATAGATCAAGTATACAATATTTGAAAAAGAAATTGATTAAGTTTTGGTATTTTATTTAAAAATTATGACAGAATTTTCATCGTTTAATAAAATAACGATCAAATTTTTTATATAGATAATATTTGTAATTTACTTTTTACATATTATTGCTATTCTCATTGAATTCTATGGATTTTGATATTCAAAATTAATTTCATTTGATCATTTTTTAAAAGAAAACTTGACTTAACAAGCTTTATCTAAGTTTTGTCCCTAATGCTAAGAGGTTGACCGCGTTTTTGATTGATGTATAAACGCATTTACATCACCCAAATCACATTATTTAATTAACTATTTAAAAAATAGGTGTAATAATTAGTAATTACTAGTAAATTGTTTAAACCATAATTTTCAGTTTTCTCTGGAATGGAATTTCAAAGGGGTGGCAAATATTGTTAGGCATTTTCAAACTCCAAGTTTTCCCACAAGTCAAATTTTTTGGCTAATACATTCTTTTGATATGAAAATTACAACTTCAAAAAATGTTTCAAACCAAGTGAAGCAAATTTGCTATTATAATCCATCTACAAACATTCTTTTTTTTTTCCTCTTCATTCATTCAATAGAGATAAAAAAATCAAAAAAAAAGTTTATAGAATACATAATTCGGTTGATTTCAATGACGAACTTAAAATTTTGAATGAGAGGTGACTTAAGAGTAATTGTAAGGATAATCATATTATATATATTAAGTTTTATATTTATAATAACAAAAAAAATTAAAAATTGATTCGTGGTCGATTTTAAACATATGATTTAAATTAGCAATCATAAATTTCAAAACATCATAGTATTGATAGAAAACCGTTACGTATTATGTATTTTATAACGAAATCATATAATTTCACTTATCGTCTAAAAAAGAACATTCCATAAAACCTACAATTCCCTAAAAAGGCAAAATTGAAAAATTTAGAAAACACATGAAATAGTTTGCTATGTTTCTTCATAGGAAGCTATATATATATATATATATATATAATATCATTTTATTATATTTATCATCATATGGTACAATACATATTGCATAGTTTCAACGATGCAACCGACAATCATGCTCTACAAGGAAAAACATGACTTCCACTTGCAACACACATGCATGACAAAGCTTTTCGCATTGAAGTGACCTAAACCTAACTATATTCAATCCTTTAAACGTTAAAATCTTTTGAAAATAAATGTGGGGCTTACCTTAGCCGGCCACTCTTATTATTAAAACCCACAAAAAAAAAATAAAAATACAAATAAAAAAAAACCATCAATTCTTCAATGTAATCTACCAAACCCTAAGCCACTTGTTGTTGTCCAAAGCCTATGCAAACACTAGAAACTTAAAAACGGTTTTACCTACTTGTTGTGGAGAGCCACGTGGACAAAGAAACATCATGACACGTGGCTAACAAAGGGTTGTGGGGGAATGAACCATATATTATATTTCTAACTTTTTTTAAAATCAAAGTTGATGGAAAATTGGTGGGGGAAGACAAAAAACCCTACAAATGGCAAATGTCATGGGTCTCTTTCTTGACAGCGATATCTCCCGCCAAAAAGGAGGAATTGATTCAAGTAACAAATGCTCCTTGTGTTAGTTTGTGTTTATCTTTATATATATGGACCATTTCGAAGCCATTGGATGATATGTAAGATACCACATTTCAAATATATATATATATATATATAATATTTTATAATAAAGTCTTTTGATAAATATTAGATACCCGAATACTTCATTAAATAGGATTAATTTGAATTAATTTTATTAAAATAATAATAAAAGAAATTTCATATCGATTAAGTTTGAAGTATTTAGATATATTATTGTCAATTGATCGTGATTTTCATGAATCTTATCAAATATAAAAATTATTGAAACTTATCTTGCCAAAAATATTCATATTTCAAAAAACATAAATCTATATTATTGGTTCTTTGTATAACATTACAAAATAAAAAAAAATCACATATTTATTACATTCGTATTATTTAGGAAGAGTTGTCAATAAAGAAAGATTAAATTTGAAATTGTTATACAATCCAATAGTTAAAAGTGAACAAAATACTCATATTGATAAAGATGTATAAAGACAAACTTTTATATGGAGAGGGAATCTGAAAAAACATGGCAATATGTAAAAGGGGGAAGTGGAGAGATATTAGAAAAAATAGACATGGAGGAGAGTCGGTGATGTATTTGTCCCACAAGCAGCCATCAAAGAGCAAGAAGACCCAGAAAAAGACCGACCCTGTGGAACCCTATGCAAAAGTTTCAATTGCCTAAAACCATCTTTTTATAAAATAAAACTTTTAAAAGCTTAACAAATATATATATATATATATATATATATATATATAAAACAAAGAAGAAAAACCTCTCACAAAGCGTTACAGATCCTCCTTATATTCAAAAGGAAGAAAAGGAAAAACTCTCCCTCCCTCCTTTCTCCTCCCATTATGCCTTAATTTTGTCAGTTTTCGGCTTTTGATTGAGAGTGAACACTAAACTTTTGGTCATCTTCTCTTGTCTTGGCTCGACCCCTATCCCTATACATCTTTCACTTTATCACCCTATTGTTTACACTATAACAAGGTAATTGTTAATATTCTTGGCTGCATTATCCTAATCTTTGACAATTTGGGTTTGTCATAAAGATGATCTTGGACCTCCCTGCAGCAATTTTTTCTTCCCCCAGGGTCCCAGAAAACGTGTTGTTACGTTTTACAATTACTTCAAACATAGCTGGAACATTGGACATTTTCTTTTCCCTTAGCCCTCCACCTAGATTAATTTCCTACTGTGTAGGTGTAGGCCATATCATTTTGATTATGTTCTTTGAAACAGATGTGATTAATTTAGCTACCAAAAGGGGGAGGGGATGGTGATCATGGTTTACGGAATTTGGCAGGGCAGGGGGGGGAGGGGGAGGGGAGGGGAAAAGGGCCAAGGCCAACCCCAAAGTTTCAATCAATTCAATTTTTTTTTCCCAATCCCACAGAGATCATGCTAGAGATTTTTTGTTATCAAACTTGATGAGTACTAATATTACTAATAGTGTAATAAAACTATCGGCCATAGGGGGGAATTATTAGTAGGGTGTCAAAAGATATTGGCGCAGCTAAAGGCAATAAGGGGTCCCTAACAAAGAAGGCTGATTGATAAATGTTTTTTTGCAAATGCTATGGCCATTGCTGGTCAGCCCCTTGAATGGACTTTGCAGGAATAATTTGACTGGTCTAACCATGGTGGATTCCTCTAATAATACAAAATTAAACAACATAAAATGAGAATTAAAGACGAGATTCATGATAGGGTTGGCCACGTACTGTTCTTTGTTTCATTGTTATTATTGTTGTTTTGGTCTAAGCAAAAACCATGGCTTGATTATTATAGCATGGTTAATAAGTTTATAAGAACACAAAACCTTTGGATTAGACCTTACAATAAAAGTTCATAATACGATAAATTTCGAATTTTCTACTCTATCAGCAATTGAATTCGTCTTCTTAACATGTTCGATTTAACAACAATTTCTATAAGTGATCAAAGAGAGGACAAGGGAAAGCTATCACCAAAACCATGGCATTATTCTATTTCTAGGGCAAAGAGGGGGGAGGGATGGAATACTAAAACATTAACATGGATATATAGTTCAAGATGTAATGATATTTTCCACTAATCCCTTGATGAAAATCTTAAACAAGATACAAAGGAATGATGGTGGTAGTGGAGCTTTGGTAGGAGAGGCCCAAGTTCCCAAAGAGATTGATATTTGATGAGATGGGGGGTGGGTCTTCATCTTCTTTTGATGAAACCCATCATCATGCCAAGTAGAGCGTTCACCTCATCAATTACTGCTAGCCATGTGTCTCATCTGCTATCCCTGCCCTTTTCTCTCCTTTTCATTTTTATTTTTCTTTCAACCCAAACAGGGTGAGATTTAAAAAGAACACGTGGGCCTTTTGCAAGCTCCCATTGCTCAACATAAAGGAAATATAAGAATGATTAAGTACTAAATATTCAATGAGCTTATCATAACATGATTTTCTTTCTCCTCCTTTGCTTTTAGCCTATTAAGCTAAGTACTGCTTAATCAATGCACTTTATCTAGGTCTTTGATTTGATTTTAATTTCCATTTCTAAATTATCAAAGCACACTATCCTCCAATATTGCTCATGAAAAAAAAAACAAAGGAAATAAAGCTTTGAGGCTTTGCTAGCTTTGAGTAGTGAACATTCAAAAGCTTTGAGCCTACATTGTTGATAAATTTGGTTTACTTTGGGGCCATGTTTTTGAATAATCAAATTCGGGTACATCTCCTAAATAATACCTCTTTTTGCCTTATACATGGATGGAAAAAAGTTAAACTTTACAAGCTATTTTTTTCCAATTGAAAGGGTCCATGTTCATCCTTTTAGTTTCAATTTTTATTTTAAAGGGCATAGCTGAATAGAAAACAAAAATTAAAAAAGAGACAGAATTTAAAAGTTAAAGGAAGAAGAAAGAAGGAAAGAAAAGATGGTCTAGAAGTAGAATCTCTTTAATTAAAACTTTGGGACGGTCAGTTTTTTAGTTTAATGATACTTATGCGTATACGCTAATTACTCAAAAAACTGAATACGAATTTTTTTCTAGGATTACCCTTTGTTTATTTTTGAGAATTCATCCATTGGAGAGAAATTAAGATATTCAAACTATATAGACTATTTGTAATTGGGTATACATGTGTTCTCCTTTTGTTGCTTGATCTTGACTGTTTTTCGGAAAGAAAAGCAATTTGTCTGGGGACAACTTTAGCCGGCGAGGCTGCCTTTTTGGATAGAATACAATGCAAAAGTCCTGTTTAATTTTTGCTTAAGTACACATTAATTTGTCTTGTTGTTTGTGCACTGTCCCATAATATACCAATTGATAAGCCCTATTCACTATAATTAATCTCAACTTTCCTTTTGAAGGGCCCCCAATTTGGGATTTGTTTAGCCGCTCCACCCTCATTATTTGTTTTCATTCATCACTTGATCAAAGCTCAAGACTTTGTGAGCATAAAGTAGACAAGAAGGTCGAAAAAGAAGGCAGGAAAAGAGAGTGTGTTTTACCCTACACAATTAAAGCTATGCATTAAGCAACTAAGTTATAGCTAGAGGAAGAGTACAAGCCACTTTCTTACGATTTTGTTAGATACTTTTCTTTTTGTATCTTAATTTTAATTATCATTGTTAAAGGTGTATAGTACCCCCATTAATCAAGCCATGGTCATTCTTTTATCGATCAATCTCTTTAACTATCTAACCAATTTACAGAGGGACAACCATTTGCAGGTGGTATGATCGAAATAAAAACCTTAATGAATCGAGAATTTCTATGTTATCCTGTAACGTCTCTTGTGGTACTTGTTCTTGTTTACTATGTGTATCTTGATTCCAGTCTGTTTTAGAAGAATGCTGCTATGTATACACCTAGTCTGCAGAAAAAAAAAACATGGTGTTTTCCCCTTGAACCTATGTCATGCAAACAAGCAATCATGTTATTCGTTAAAACAAAATTCAATCATTTATTTGACCAATTGAATGGAAACACAGGCTTGATAGCCAAAAAAGTGCATCGAATATCAGCTTTGTTGGTCAAGATATTCTTCAACTGCAAACAATTGAAGAATAAATTAAAAATGTAACATAGTGAAGGTACAATCTTGTTCTTTTTGGGTTTTTAATTTTTCTTCCTCCCTTTTCCTTTCTGTGAAATGACAAATCTTGTTCTTATTGAACCCATATACATACATATATATATATATATATATATATTTTGTTTGAGTGGGAGAAAATATTCCCTGATCCCATGTAGAAAAGGAAACACAGAGAGAGAGAAAGAGGGAGAGAGGGGGAGAGAAAGGTCCCACGTGTGGAACAAAAATTGGAGCATATGCAATGCTATTTTTATCCATATTTAGCTTTATGTGCATGTTGGGGCTCTCTTTGCTTGGGATTCCTACATTTTTGTGGGCACCCTCTTTTGATATTTGAGCCACCTTTTCAAGGCTAGCTAGGCCGGGATATCTTCAATTCACTTCACTTCACTCCCTTTCCCACCCCCACCCTATCTTTTCTACAAAGCACGCTCTTGTTAAAGGAAAAGGGTTTTTGGGAATCCTATGCCCCTCTTCACTCTCCATGTATATTCCTATGTCACTTGCTTCTTGTTTGCTGTATCCCCCTTTTTTGCCATGACTAGCTAGATAACCTTCCCACATGTTATCATCACTCTTAGGTATATGTTTGCCCCCCTTTGAACTTCGTATTAGGACCCCGAAAAAGCTTCGTTCACAATAATTAAGACCTTGTTTGAATGGTAAGGAAGAGGGTTTTGAAATCCTTTTAAGTTTCAAGTTCGAGGTTTTGACTTAATCATGCATGGTTCTCTGTGGACTGTCGACATGGAAATTAGAATTAGTTTCATGGTTTTTTGAACAAAAAGAACTTGGAAGTGTGCTTCCCCAGTGTATAATAAAATGATCTTGACACTATTGTTCAACATGCCAGATTGCAAATTTTTTAATGGAATGATTTGACTGATTAATTTATGACTGCATGAGATAATACACTACCTACTTCCATGTCCATATGCTAAAACAAATCATAAGAAATTGTTGAATTTGATTAAATTGATGGTCCCATGAAAGATTTTATTATTGAGATTAGGATTCTCATTTATTAATCGAAAGAATAATTCAAATCTTATTCTATTTTCCCGCTGGTATAATAATTAAGAATACGCTCTAAATTCTTGTAAATTATAGAATTGTGATGGCAATTTAGAGGAGTTCCAACTTTCAATTAGAAAGGGACATAAAAATATTAAGTCCATGATATTGAAAGAGCTAAGAGTCAATTTTCTAATCATACAAAGTTCTTTTTGTACTGTTACATTCATAAGTTGGTAACACTGCTCAGAGCACCAAAAAGGGGAAAAAAAATGCACAAAGGGATTAATCATTTAGATATATATATATATATATATATATAGCAGGAACCTGCAAAGTGGCATCTGGCAAAGGGGAATTTGAAGATGAATTTACATTCTGTCACTCTGCGGATGGGTCTCACTCTTTAGCAACTTTCAATAAAGATGTGTTCATGGAAGAGCTCACCTAACACACAACAGAGGCAGGGGGTGAAAAGATGCAAGACCCGCCCCCTTCATTCCCCTTACTCTTATATCAAAACTATGACTTGACACATCTTTCTGTACTCTCTGATCCCATCCCCTCTATCAGTCATCAGCCTCAAGCCAAAATATTCTTTGCCTACTTTGTTCCTGTGTTTTTCCTGACCAAACTAAATAAACAAATAGTAACTGATAAAAAATAATAAAGTAAGAAGGTGACTGCCGAAACTTGGTCAAAAGTATATTCCTCTCTCCCCCTAAAATGAATTGACAATGCTAGCTGCTTCACAGTTTCTCTTTTCTATGCCCTGAGGTTGGGCCATTTTCTTTAACTCTGCCCGAGTGAGTAGGGTTCACTCTACATTTTGATAACCAAAGACGTGGAACTAGGCATGAACTTTCTATCTACAATTCTCCATATACATGGAGTAATAAAATCATTTTTATGTGATGTCGACAGGAAATATGTTTAAGTTGGGTTGATGGTCTTCGTCGTTTTAAATTGATGCTTCTGAATTATCTCTTAACACTGCTTTGCTCTTTGAGTGGAGCACTTTCCTCTATCAGTGTCTGAAAATTGCATCAGTGGACATTGAACATTCAAAGATGTATTTTCCAAAAGAATTAAAGACAAAGGATTATGATTAAGTTACAATCTAAGATTGATAATATGACAAAAAAAGAAAAGAAAAAATCCCATGATTTTGTTGAGAAACTTCTAGGAAGCTCTCTTCCGAGCCTCAGTTGATGAAAGTCTGTCCCTACTTGATGTACATTTATACTCTCCAGCTCTAAAGCTTTGATTTGTACACTTGCAATTGTTACCACCCTACCATAGTGAACTGTAGCTGCAGAGAAATTTGAGCAGAGTTTTAAGAACAGGCAGGCATAACTCTTTTAGCTTGGTGCTGGTCTCACAAGGATGAGAAAAATTAATTGTCTTACTCTTACATGATTGCTTACTTTTTTAACAGTGAACCTTTTTTCACACACTCTGTCAGATTCTAATGAGTAAAATCCCATTAGTTCCACACCACAGATATATCATTGAAACAGCAAGGATGTTTTGATTGGGCCTTTCAAAGGTTGTTTTTTTTTTTTTTTTAACTGAAGTTCATGTCTGTCAAATGAATGATTCACTTTCAAAGCCTTATGGGGACCCCTTTGCACCGCTCAATGACAGAACACAAGTTGGAGAGGAGCTTGTTTTTTGTTTTTGTGAAGGCTACTTTTCCTGCACCTCCCCTGCTTGAAATAATGAGATTTCCCATTCAATATTGGCTCTGAAGCTTAACTGGAATGGAGCCACGGCAACCCCATCTGTCACTTGTCATGATCACAGTGTCCCTGGGCACCCTTTTTTTGTTTCACTGAGATGCACATGGGCCAGCATTGGTCTAATCAAGTCTAATCTTAAAACCACTTTGCTGCCTCTTTGGATTCAACTCCACCTGTATATATCTGGGCCTACCTTCCACTTATCTTTCATGGGCTTTGGACTTGTTGAGCCCAAGTCAAGGCAACAGTTTGACCTTCTTGATTTAGCATGTTAATGTGTTATAAATTCAAGGTTAAGAAGTTAATCATGGCAAGTTAAAGTTTGATTACAAGTCAAAAAAGTGCAGTGAACTCTCCTTGTGGGGTCATTGCTAGAGTCCCAAATGACAAACACAAGGGAAGGGTGTCTCTTGATAATGGCACAAAATGGCCTTTTTATCTGGAAAAACAAAAGGCCTAATTGTTGTTAAAAAGAAAAATAAATGAAAATCACCTAAATTTTTTTCCTGAGCATTTAACTGTTGCCGTGACCCATCAACAATTGAGAAAATACCAATACTTTTTCTGGTTACCATTGGCAGGGCTGGTCAGGTTGGCGGTGGAATTGGAGCATTTTTCTAGTGTGTTCACCATGAGCAAATGGTGGGTAACACCCCACAAATGAGCTAACAAAAAAGGAGAAACAAAGGCTGGTTACTCTAATAATAACATTTTCTTTTGTCTGTGTGGGGGAAATGGTGATCAAAATGGAACAACCTTGTACAGTTTTCTAATTTTCACCTTGAAACAGTTTCTTACTCTAGCAGCTAATGGGAAATTACTTCGAATTTGCCCTTTTTTTTTTTTTTGCATTCTTAAATAGTTTATTTCGCTTCATCTTTTGGTAAACAAAGCTATGGTTGCTGCAAATTTGTTTTGTCTTTCCCCTATGTCTAGCAGCAATCTTGCTTGCAGGCTGCCTATGTTCTTCGAAAATTTCATCACATTTACAATCCTTTACAAAGGCTTGTAGGCTTCCCCTGCCCGACTTCAGTCCATACTGCTACAGGTGATGCAACGGGCTTCAAACAGGAATCAGATACCCCTTTTGTTTAAGATCAAGATTGCTCCCGATGAGAGTGATCCGACCAATGGCAGAAACAAAACAGAAGCAATAGTAGAATCCTGAAGATTCTTGTACACCTTAAATAGTTGCTGAAGTTTTCTTCTTTCATTGCATACAACAGCAATCTTCATACAAACATATGTAGAGGAAAATCTAATCTCTCAATTTAAACAAGTTCCCAGTGTTTTATAAAGTTATCCATATACATATTGAATCATCATTTTTTTGTTGCTCAGAAGGAACAATCAATTACTTTTGGATGGATTATGTAACTACATGTGCACACAGCACATTAGTCAAATCTAGCAAGAATGGTTTTTAGTTAAGACCGAAACAGGTACCATCAAACTGATCATATGCCACATTGTTGCATCAAGATCGATGTCATATCCAGAGAAATCTGGAAAATTGGAGTATTGACTCAAAGCTATTCAGGATCTATTTCATGAAAGGAAATTTGAACTAGCTGGCTAGCTACTTGAATTTTTTCAAGAAATAGTGAAGCATATTAATCCAAAACCTTTTTGATCTATATTTAAGTTCCTGTAAATCATCTGCTTCACAAATTTTCAGAGAAATTCACTTGAAAAATTGATTGATTGAACAACGAAAGTACTATCCAAGGCCTCCTCTTCTTTCTTGCAACTTGCTTCTTGTTTCAACAGAGCTTTAAATTTTCATAACCCTATCTTCTGGTGCCCCAATTTCATTTCATTAATTCCTCAACCAATGATCTGACTTCTCAACTGGAAAGAAAATATCCCTCAGAAATCAACAGTACAAGAGAAATTAATCAGGGTACTTCCACTACTTTTCAATACTCTAAATTTCACACCAAATATCTGCAGTCAAGTCAAAATGCATAATCCGAAACACAGAACCTCAACTATATGCTGCCTACATGCTCCCTGTGAACATAATCATGTTCTGTCAAGTGTAATAAAGCAGCAGAGATCATTTTAGGGATAAGTTCAACTGCTGAAAAATGCAATGCAAGAAGGCTAAGATCTTTGCCTTTCCTTGACTCTTCTGTGAAGATCATTTCAGAGATACGTGACTTCAAGTTCTCTTTACACTTCCAAAATATAACAATCAAAATTGTCTTAAGGACTGCCAACTGTTTAAATCATTAAACGAATATACCTAGACTATCTGTGATTGCAATGTTAATATTTCTCATTGGTATTTTGCTTTTCCTTTTCCTTATTGCAAGAATTAAGATTTACTAGTAGCATTTCACCATCAGCCAGTAAACGATTTGCAGCAAAATATTACTTTCCTACTTAAATTCATAACTCAAGAACCCAACAATTGTACACATATAATCAAATAGGAATTAATTGAAACAAGTACAAATTATCTTCGATTCCATCATCTTGCCAACAAAACTATAAAATGTGACACCAACATTCTATCAAAATCAAAACCAAAATTTACATACCTTTCCAAGAAAGAGGAAGCTTAAGCTCTAGAACCCTTTAGGTCCAGTTTCTTTCAAAACAACAGGCTTGTCAGCCATGGATAAACAATACTTTGCAATCTCCCTAAACCTAGGCACACTCCTAAGATCAACCTTTGTCCCATCTTTCAAGGTAATGACAACATCACCCCACTCACCGATGAAACGTGGCACCACTTGCACGTCCTTAATCACCTTGTAAGAGAAGTCACTTCTGTCCTGACCCGTCAGTCCTGAAATGACCGTCACCCGCAGGTTGGTGAACCTGTACCTCAAGAAAAAAGCTCTCGAAACTGCAGCCAGTGTCAAAGGCAGCCACAGAAGAGTGAAACCCAGAAGCAGATTAGCTATGAGGTCACCGTAGTGGGCTCCACCATCGAAGAAGATGGTTTCTTCTTTGGGGTTTTTGGAGAAAGATTTGGAGGGAGTGCTGGTCGTGGAGGGCTGGTTAGTTGGGGAGGAAACGTGGAGCTTGGTGGATAATATCGATCCGTTGGTTTGAGAGGTGGGTTTGAAGAGGAGGTTAGGGAAGGGGAACTTGGAAGAGAGGTGCCGGGACTGGTGGGTGATAGAAGCGGCGGCGGCAGTGGTGGTGGCCGGCGAGAGAAGAGAAGTGGTGGCCATGAAGGTTTATCCGTTTGTGACAGAGGGAGGAGGGAAACGAGGGGTAGTTAAGTTGATCGGTTGCTGGTCATGTGTTTGACACGTGGCATGCTAAACACTCACTGGTTGTTTGTGGGCCCAATCTCGGCCTATTAACAGTGACAAACGTATCAAATGGAAAGTGGGCTGAAGATTGCCACAACACTAGCAAGTTATACAGGCCTTATAGCAATCCCATTACAAATAGCAATAAATCTTACCAAATATAATTTACTTTTATTTGCATCAAATATATATAATTTTTTATTACCGTAAAGTATTATTAGATAATGGTGGATCTTAATGTCAAAAATTGGGAATTTTTTATTATTTTTTTTCATAAATATGAAATTTATTTTAATTATAATTTCAAAATTTTTAATGTGTAATAACAAAATTGAATTTTACTTAAAAATTAATAAAATTACAATTCTAATTAGACAAATCGATCTGCAACTATTTAATATATTTTAGGAAACTCTTATTTGTTTCCTAGCGAGAAGCAACTACCTCTCTTTTATTACAAATAGGATTACCTTGACGGCAAGCAACTACCTCCCTTCCCCTATATAACTGCCAACTGAAATTTCCAGTTCACTGCGACTGTCTGTGATTGTGATTCTCCAAACAGAGAAGTTCTCACCTCGAAATTTTCCCTAATGGCTTCCCCTACTTACCGACGTAGTGATCTACCTACTACCAGTTTCGTTCGAGTTGAACTGACCATCACCTTTCGACTCAACTTCCAGCGCCATTATTGCTCAACCGATCGATTGATCGATCTCAACGAAGCGGGCACTTTATTCTCTGAAGAAACTCTTGGTTTCGATCTCTGTGTTTTGAGAAACCGTGATCAGGCTTTCCAAATTCTTGATCCCGTGCTAAGAAGACATGTCATCCCCCACGACTCTCCCGCGTTCGACGCTATCATTGATGATATCATCCAACAAGTACGTACAATCGGAAACATGGAGTCCAGCAAGGGATGTCAAGTCTTGGCTTTACAGACAGAGATATGGAGAACAATTGTGCAACACGTAAACCACGAGGAAGACGAGGATTTGATCGGAAGAGTTTTAGAAGAATCGGCGTCGGAGTTTGAAGCAAGCAACTTTAACATGGTTCCAGCGAAGGAGTCATCAGTGAAGGAGATGCTGAAGAGGGTTGGGGTCGAAGGCGGAGACTGTGATCAAAAGGGTGAAGAAAATATCGAGGAAAGACTCGTGAAAGGCGATGACTGCGTGATATGTTTGGAAGAACTTAAAGTTGGATCAGAAGCATCTCAGATGCCATGTTCTCATACTTTTCATTCTGACTGCATCGAAAAGTGGTTGAAGCAAAGCCACTATTGCCCTGTCTGTCGGTTTGAGATGCCTACAGAGTGAAGAGCTTTTCTTTTTTTGTTTTTCTTGCTTCTAGTTCAAGACATAAACCTCTTCTAAATTTGGATAACTTGTAAATTGCTTTTGAGGAGGTTTTCTTTTCATTGGTTTTGTACATGGTGGAAGTGTGCAGTACATGGAATGAAAATAGATTATCTCTTTTCTTTTTATTTATTTTAATTGTTGTATTTAGCTTTGATATATTTTGTTTTACTTCTATGATGCATTACCAGGTTTTAGCTTACTCCTGTCTGAGTACTCTTATGTTTTGTTTGACATTTACAATGTATCAATTTAAACAATAGCATTTACTAATTACATTATTTGGATAATATTTTTTTTAAATGAAAATTTGGGTATTAGAATTTGATGATACACAAAAATAATTATAAATGAAGATTAAATATTGAGAAGATATGCAGTCTATATATATGTATATATATATAGAAAATCTATTACAATCCTGATGGTCCAACTACAATTCGATCCTCGCCATTGATATTGATTCCGGAAGGATCAGATGGTCCAGGCAATTGGGGGGCTATGACATTTTTTACTTCGCATGTTTGGTTCCTAACAATCCTGACTGCCCTCCAGGACCTAATTTAGATGCAGACTTTGGCAAGGCTCCTATGCTCCTCACTATCATTTCTAATGGTACAAGTCGTGATGTAGCTGTTGCAGTGCAAAAGAGTGGGTTTGCCCGGGCCTCAGACCGCGACAATGGTGACATAGTCTGGTTCAATGTAAGTAAGATTACTCTTTTGCCTTTCTGATGCAATACATTAAAGTTGGCAGTAACTGTCAATAGGGAATTTAAAGAAATTCTGTTTCGCATGAAAACCACACAGCTAGCAGGACCAGGTGGCAAGACAGGAGGAGGGCAATGGGGTGCAGCCACAGATGGGAGGAGGGTTTACACCAATATTGCTAACAGCGACCACCAAAGCTTCATGCTCACACCATCTAACCGAACAACAACAGCAGGAGCATGGGTAGCTTTGGATGCAAATACAGGAGAAATCGTGTGGTCAACGGCAAACCCCAGCAATGACCTACCCAGGGGCCTTTACGGTGGCCAATGGCGTCCTTTTTGCTGGGTCGGTAGCCTCTAATGGGCCTATATACGCCATCGACACTGGCACAGTATACGGTGGTATATCGGCCCGCTATGGGTGCATTTACGTGGGAAATGAATATACAGTTAGCCTGGCAAGGTTCCACCCCACTTGGACCCCAGGAACTTCACTATACGCATTTTGCATTGGCTAATGGATGACCTGGGGCAAAGCCAGTGAAATCTACAACATTTATATCAACCTGTGGCCGTACTATGAAATAAACTTATCAAATTCATCCAAACTAAAGCCTAAGTAGCCTGAATCTGTGTGTATTTGACTAGGTATTGGGTAATACAGACAATGCGAAACTTTGCTAACAAAAGTACCAACCTCCAATGATCCTTTTGCCAGTTATGATCACACTGAAGGTGCCATAACATCCTACGATGTCAAGACGAGAATGTATGATAACAATGGAAATGCTCACACCAATAGGTTGGCCATACAATAAAACTATTAATTGACTGACTATAATGGATCATCGACAAAAGCAAAGCATTCCATATGCAGATCAGCACACTGTATTCGTCATGATATTAAATGGAAAGAGATTGTCATGTTTGAACTCTGATACAAAAGGGTGAAAAGGGGAGCTAAAGAATTATACAACACAAAAAACCAAGACACCAAATAACCAACTGTAACATCTATGAATATTT
>NW_018397283.1:972472-973158 GCF_002168275.2 Theobroma umbraticum
ACTCCTGAAAGTGCTAAAGAAAATTAAAAATACAACCAAGCAAACGAAAGATTAGATGATTAATTCTCCTGGTTCTACAACCACACATCAGAATCGGCAACATACAGAGAACCTTGTATTAGGTTGCATCTTTGCTTGAGCTCCATGAGAATTTCAATGAAAATGCTTCCTTGTGGGAAGTTTCATCCTCCACTCAGCTGTGACAACCTCATCTGAAATTGCCAAGCCAGCCATAATGGAGAGTCATGGTGCAGAATAGTCATTTGAATATGAGAAAAAAAATATTGATGAAAATAAGGTAAATAACATAAATTATCAAATTAAATCTGAGACGCAAGGGTGGCAGGAGAGTTTTGCTCTCATACTAGGATCAGAGATGAAGATGACGTGAACAAACAAATATATTTCTTAGAATGTAGCAGATATAAATCTTGAACAAGCAGGAAAGTTAGGTGAAATCCAAAGCGCACCTTAAAAGATGGATTCATAAATCAGAAATAATCAGCAAAAACAATAAATGAATATCTGGTTTTGATACCATGCTCAGAATGCCCTCGAAGTGTAATTTTCATGGTAAATATTACATGCACTACCAACATATGAGCATGCTTAACTAGACATAAAGACATGAATGTCAGTACACCAAGAGGAATTAATGTCAGTACAATGTATCAATTTAAACAATA
>NW_018397283.1:973168-973484 GCF_002168275.2 Theobroma umbraticum
ATTACATTATTTGGATAATATATATTTTTTTAAATGAAAATTTGGGTATTAGAATTTGATGATACATAAAAATAATTATAAATGAAGATTAAATATTAAGAAGATATGCAGTATATATATATATATATATATATATATCATGAAAAATCAATAAATATACAATTTCCAACTAATGAGAAGTTAAACCCTACAAAGTACCTAATTCAAATGCCAGCAATTTTGATAATTTCACATTTTTATTTTAATTACCAAACTAATTTTATTTTAAAAATTTTGATTTGTCTTCATTTGTACCATATATAAGTATATATATATA
>NW_018397283.1:973494-988466 GCF_002168275.2 Theobroma umbraticum
TATATATATATTTCAGCCACAGTCAGAATTTAATTGGATAGATGCAAAAGCCCATGTCAATTTATTGAAAAATGATACATATATAACTCGACAAATTTATAAAATATCAGCAACGTAATAAATCTTATCAAAAATAATTTATTGTTATTTTTATCAAATATATATAATTTGTTTTTATTACCATAAAATACTTTTAGATAGAGGTGCATCTTAATGTCAAAAATTGGGGTTTTTTTAATTATTTTTTCATAAATTTGAAATTTATTGTAATTATGATTCCATTTTCTTTAATATGTAATAACAAAATTGAATTTTACATAAAAATTAATAAAATTACAAATTTACTTTTGAGCTATTTGACATGTTTTAGGAAACCTTTATCTTTTAAAAACAAAATTTAGGAAACTCGTATTTGTTTCCTGGTGGGAAGCAACTAGCTCCCCCTCATAATTACCAACTGATATTTCATTAATATCAGCAAGGATTTGCTACCGCCATTGCCCATTACTATAAATTCCACTGAGATTTTCACTTGATTGTTCAAAAGAAAACTCTTCTCCTCATCATTTTTCTCCAATGGCTTCCGCTATTTACTACTGCAATGATCTGCAATATATTGTTTATCAACCTGAGACTGAACCCGAAATCTTTGACCCCACTCTCCCATTTGTCCAAATTGAATTAAACATCGCCCTTGAATTTGGATTCAGGCGACATTATTGCTTAACCGATCAGTTTGTCGATCTTGACGACATGTTACTCTGTCAAGAAACCATTCGTTTTGATCTCCAAGCTTTGAAAAACTATGATCGGATTCACCAAATCCTTGGTCCCATGCTAGTAAGACTCAGAATGAACCCCAACGCTCGTTCGTACCGTGCTATCATCAAAGAAATCATCCGACAAGGAGTTAGTATCGAAACCTTGGAGTCCAACAAGGGACGTCAAGTCTTGCCTTTGCAAGCAGCGCTATGTGGAACGTATGTGGAACACGTAAACGAGGAAGAGGAGGTTTTGATCGAAAGAGCTCTGGAAGAATCGGCTTCGGAGTTTGAATCAAGCAGCTATAACATGGTTCCAGCCAAGGAGTCATCAGTCAAGAAGATGCTGAAGAGGGTTCGAGTGGAAGCTGCAGAGTGTGATCAAAAAGGTGAAGAAAAAATCAAGAAAAGGCGTTTGGAAGCTGAAAACTGTGTTATATGTTTGGAGGAACTCAAGGTTGGATCAGATGCCTCTCGGATGCCATGTTCTCATATTTTTCATGGTGACTGTATCGAAGAGTGGCTGAAGCAAAGCCACTATTGCCCTTTATGTCGGTTTGAGATGCCGACATAGTGAAGAGCTTTTGTTCGTTTCTTTTTCTTGCTTCTAGTCGATCAGATAAACCTCTTCTCATGTTGGACAACTTGTTAATTGCTTTTGAAGAGGTTGTCTTTTCTTTTCTTTTCATTAGGTTTTGGATTTAAGCTGAGTGTACATGATGGTAGTTTGCAGTACATGGAATGAGTATAGATTACTTTTTTCTGGTTTTGTGTGTTTGCTTTTTAGTTTTTTTAATGGTTGTATCTAGCTTTGATCTGTTTTTTGATATATTTTCTTGTACTTCTCTGATGCGTTACTAAACTGATAAATATTATTGTGATCTGTTATTTTCTCCATCTCTTTCATATCTAATTAAGTTCTATTCCAGTTAGGAGTAAGCTCGGAAGGAAAGGCTGAAATCAATGCTTTGTACCAATGAAATAGATGCTATGAAAATTCCAGAAACATTTAACATGGCATTGTAAATCATCCATGTTCTATATAGATTATGTCTGTCTGTCTGTCTGTAGCCTAAGCTTCTGCTGAATGATTGGTTATTTGTAGTGAGGCAAATTAGCTTCTAACATGACAAACAAAACTTTTTGTTTTATCGGCTAATATCTACAATTTGAAATACAACAGAATATTTAGACTGGTATGATGGAGGAATATCTTATGGCCAGTAACTTTCTGCACACTAGGAGCTTGCATTTAACAGCTTAGATATCTAATGCGTTATGGTCAAGTTGTTCTGTTCCAAGGGTTGCATTTAAGTTGAGTTCTTTCAACCTAATTCCTTTTTCACCTGTGCAACTTGAAGTCTTGAACAATACCTGGTTCTTGAAGTAGCTTGAATTGGTAGAAATCAAAATGGTGCTTTGCTTGTGTGAGAAGACAAAACATATGTTCTTCACATTCTGCATCAGAATTCCTACATTTAGGCTTTAGTCAGCTTGTTTATTGCAATGCCTATATTCATTTTACACTTGAAATTTGCCACACATCAGCATTATTCAGTCTTTATGCTGTAATTTCTGGGAATCCTATATAATATGTAGCCTAGCCTCCATATTTCTGGAAAGTTAATGTTATCTTATCAGCTAGTTTTAATTTGCTGGTGTATCCAATTCTTCTGTGCTATCATCTGAAGGCAAGCAGAAAGGAAAAAAGTAACTTTAATATTCAACAAAATCCTTAACAAAGACAAAATCATCCTTATTTTTTTTGAAGGAGTTTCATGAGACCTTAATACCAAGTAACTCAATAGCTACACAACATAGATTAAGATATTTTCACAAAAGTGTTGTGTACTATCATTTAATGAAATAAATATTCATTTTGCTGTAAATTTCTTCCTGTTTCATATGGTATTAAAGCTGAATGCTTACAAGGCACATGGAATCATCTTTTTCATTCATCATATGCTTCAGAATCAATTATTTATTAGGCAATAGAAAATGCTTCCAAATAAAAAAAAATCTTGTAGCATGTATGTTTTCATGGAGTGAATGTCTAAAGGTTAAGCGCATTCTTCCCAACCAGAGAGAGAGGAAGGGAAAGGCTGAGCTCAAGGGAAAACAATGTACTATACCTCCAAGGTCAAATGCAAAGAGAAATGAGCAGTTGCAGACTCTGATTTGAAATAGATACCACCAAAAGGAAGAAGGGCAGCAGACAAAATAGGGGACAAAGAAAAATAACCCAGAAACATGGTAGTAGTAGAAATGCATGGAGGGCCTAAAGTCCCCCTGGGAACATATACATTCTAATGTAGGCAATATTGAAGCAGTACATAATAATTATGCAAGATAAAACTTAAAGCACAGTATCTGGCAAGCCTATGAAAAACGAAAATCAAGAAAAATAACAGCAAGCAAAAAAGAAGGCACAGAACAATGAAGCAGAAAGAAACCAAAAAAGATATTCCAGATTACAATGTTGTCAGTAGATGGGGAGGCACAGGAGAAGGAGATGGAAGGAGAGGGAGAGGGAGAGAGAGAGACTATAACTATGTGGCATGAACATGTGTGACAATGATGGTTTCATCAAACGGGACATTGAATTACATAAAAGGATGAAGTAGCTTACATGGTACTGCAAAAACCCGCCAATACAAATGTGTTTCCAACATTTCCTGCTAAACCAGTACCAACTATCACCCAGAGTTCCCCCAAACACTTCAGTAGGGCAATTAGTTAAAGGGTCCTTGAAATAGCCCTGGTGAAGTGGTCAGGGGAACTCCAGGGAACAGCTGACATCCCCTTTCTCATGTTACAGTTTTTTCGGTATGTTAATGCACAGAAGGTTTACTGTATATATAGGCAAGGTTCACTAAACTTAGGGGCTGACACAATTAAAAGTGGTGATCTGTAGTTTGACAAATGATTGGGGTGTGAGTGAAATTCACAGAGTCCATGTCGCCAGAATTGAACCTGGTCAATATTTGAGGGAAAGTGAAGGGTGTTAAAGTAGAACCATAGAAGCTAGTGGACAGAAAGCTTTCTGGCTTCCTCGAACTCTTTCATCTCTGAGGTTTATACTTTTCAATTTTTTCTTTCCACTTTTCATACGGGAAAAAACCTTTTCAAATTTATCAGACCACACCTCATCTCTGATGTACATACTTAATTTTAATTAATAGGTATTATCTGAAAAATTATTTTATAACATAATATTATATAAAAAATAAAAAAAATAATTATTACAAATAAAATATTATTTTATGTAAAACAATTAAAAAGAGTAAATTACTATTTTATATGAAATAATTAGACTAAGTGAGGTATTATTCTATATGTAACAATTAATATAGATAAAATAACTATTTCGCACAAAATAATCACTTCACATAAATGATTGTGAGATTAATTCAAAATAGGTGGTAAAATTCATAAATTTCTTTCATCTTGGGATGTTTCGAAGAGTTTGACTTGATAGCTAAGAGGTTTCTCTTTTAACTTTTTCCTATAATACAAGTGTTTTCCTCTTTTACCTTATTCTCTTGTATCTGTTTACGTACAATTTCTTCTCTTGCACTTATTCACATACAGTTATTCTTTGTTAGCTTCTACTTAAGAATTACTCTTATTACATTTAATTATTTCAACAATCACATAATGAGTTCTTAATTGTTACTTAACATTAACTTTTAATAACGGTTACTTAACATTAAACCTCTTTTTAATAATATTATTCATTACGTGCATTAAAACATTTTTTTGTAACTGTTACTTTTAGCATTATATATAAAGCCTTCACAACTCATTGAAGGGATTTTTACTTTTCGAAACTTCTTTACTCTCACTCAGAGTGTCTCTCTCTAGCCTTCTATACATTGACTATCTATTTTTTTCTTATTCTCTTCGACCTGGCACGATACTTAGTATTAAGGGAGAGCATTGAATGGTTCGATCAACCTTGGTTGTGGAGGAGGCCATAACCAATCAAGCTAACCGGTGGTGAAAACGACCGCCACCGATTGAGCCAAAGAAAAAGCCTATCAAACCATGACCGGCCATGGTCGATCGGTTCTAACGGTTGCAAAAGCAAATTTGGCATAACAAACATGGTGGTGATGGACATCTTCTCAAAGCTTTCAATCGAATCCCTAACATGTTTCAGTTGTGTTTGAAAGCCTTAGTCTTTTTCTTTGCAGACCTTTGATTTCATTACTAAACAATAAACATCACCAAACAACCTCATAAACAACTTTAATCTTTTTCTCAAATATTGTTATAGCATGACTAATTGCATTCATTATTTCTCAACACTTTCAATAGAAAAAGGAAAAATCTTTTAACAGCTGAGAACAGTTACAATTCACTTACTCTTTTTTAAGAATTGTTAGTATGCCCTTATATTTTTATGCCTTTGTAAT
This sequence comes from Theobroma umbraticum, assembly GCF_002168275.2. NCBI lineage: Eukaryota > Viridiplantae > Streptophyta > Magnoliopsida > Malvales > Malvaceae > Theobroma > Theobroma umbraticum. The sequence continues at coordinate 978,674 of NW_018397283.1, forward strand.
GGATTTTATGGAAAAAGCTTAGCTAAAACCCTTGTGAGCGTCATGTTCTCAAAGCAAAAAGTGAAGGGATGATCAGAAAGAAATATGATGGTAAAGAAAAGTTAAGGCTTAGCCTTTCACTTTAAAGTGGTCGATTTTTCGGTCAGTGTCATGAGAAATGATTCCTCTTTGACAGCCGAATCAATTAATTGTCCAAAATGTCACGATCAACCGACTCTTCAACCAGAGTTGATTAACCAAACCTTTTTCAACTAAAATCGCCGGAAACCATCGGATGGGTGGTTTCAACCACTTGAACGCTCAATCCTATTCAATATTTCAAAAATTGTTCCAATCTTCCTCTCCGTCGTCTTCAGTACATCTCTTACTTGTTTGCAACGCTTCCTCTTCTTATCACAAGAATCCCTTTTACACCTGGCAACATTAACTCAAATTATTTCCCTTGGTGTGAAGATTAAGTCATTAAGTAGTAGCTATTCTAGCAAATAAGCCAGCTATTTGAGGTTCTAAGAAGAAATAAGAAAGTTTGTCAGGTTTGTTTATTTTAGTGAAAATCTCCTGTAACATCTGCACTACAAAAAGAAAATCATGTTCCTGTTGGATTTATGCACCAGATTCTGATTATGAGTAAGGTGAAAAAGAAAGGCTGGAAAAAGAGATTTTGAGTGAAAAAGCAGGAAGAGAGTACAGCAACAGGCAACTGGCACCACTTGCATTCTTTTACCTCCCATTTATCCCACAGTTGCGTCCAGGTTCACTTTGCCAGAGACTTCTCTCTTTGGAAATGAAATGAATGCAGCACATCCACCGAATAAAAAGTGTGGTTATATTGCCGTTATCTTAGCAAGCAACCAAAATGAAGTAATCTCTCAGCCAATGTCCCCTACAGATAAGCTTAAGCAGTATATTGAGGAACTTTGAAACAGATGGATGATCATCATTTGTTGTTAATGGTCTGAAAGCAAAGACAACTGACTATAATAGTTAAACTATGTGCTTCATCTGAAACATACAGCAGGGAGATCTGTTGAAAACCAAAGCTAATTGGCTCAAAAGAACAGGGCATAGTTATCTGATAAAAACATTATCAATGACATTGGTCCAACAAGAACTCCATTTTAACAAAAAATAATAATAATAATAATCTGAAAAAATATCTTCATTTTTTGTCTTGGATCTTGCCCTGGTCTAAGATAAACAAGAAAGATCTAGCTTAAACTCTCACTAGTAAACCTTCTTATGGCTTTTTAAAAACGAAAGAAAGGCCAGCTTGTCTGTAAAGGAAAACTCATTCTTCCAGTTGCCAACCTTCTTGTGGATATTAAAGGGCTAGAAAATCTCCACCCATTTTGTTTGGAGCAAGTAAGAAAGAAACGGTCTACTTTTTCAATCTGTTAAGAGGCATTGCTGAAATGATTCTATGACAATAGCCCCACTTTACTAGAAAACCTATCAAGGATTGATGACTAGCCATGAAACTGTACTTATGATAGAACTAGCAAAACCAAACATAATTTCCTGCCAATTTGCAGTAGCTAGGTTGCTTTAGTTACTAGGCAAAGAAAAAAGAAAACAGTTTTAGTAGGCACCTAAACAACTTTACCTGGTTTGCATGGATATATATACTAACAAGCCCACACTATGCTGCTTGAATGCTAGCTTTGTCATCAAATCTGGCCAGAAAATTAGATACAGAAAGCAGTACATTTTTGGCAAATTCTAATTAACCTTATCTCCACTAGCTTTAGAGCTGTTTCCTTTCCAAAGGAAAGTAGTTAGTTTTTCTCAGTCAGCTTATTCACTTTCCATGGGAGAATGAAGATTTTGTGTCCATAATCTCCACCAGAGTGTCTTCCATAATCAAATTGCTAAAAGCAGCCACTTTGGCTTAGTGGTAAGGGTGGAATGGGGTATGAAGAGACTGTAGGTTTCGAGCTGTTGTTCTTCCCCTTGTACCCTCCCCGAAAATGAATTTGCTAAAAGCAAAGCCTTTCTGCTCTTTTGGAACAAGTAATCCTCCTTCCGTTATGGTATGTATTACTGAGATAGCTTATGGCTGCAAGCAAGACCACTTAAACACTACCATCAATAGTACTTGTCATTATATTTGAGTGTATCAAACTATGTCATGACTATCTGCAAAAACCTTCAGTTGGAACCCTTAGTATTGAAGGAGTACTGTCAAATAGATATCTACTTTTTTTTAGCTTCCTTTTCCTGGTTGCTTCATGAAATATCTGCAGACTCACCTGAATTATCCAGTTAGATTTGCAATTAGTTTCAGTATTGCTGGTTGTTTGGTTTGATTCAAATGGAAGAAATGTGCAAGCATAACTCTTCTGGGACAAATGAATCTGGACACAATACCAGGCGAGATGGATTCTTAGGAAGGATTTTGAGGCCAAAAGTCACATAAAATTCTGGCCATACTTTTATTCTCTACTTATCATTTTCCATCCCCATAGAATTAGAGCAGTTGTAAATTAAAATCTAGTATTCACAACAAACGTTTTCTGTCTTGTCTTCTCAAAACATACAGAGACAACTTCCAATAAAGATAGCTTATGGACAAGTAATGACACATAAATTGAAGTGGATTAAGGGCAACCTCCAGGAGTCCTTCTGCTCATGTACCTGTGATTAACACTTTTCTAACTATGAAAAGGATAGAAGAGAAGGCAATATAGAAGTGTGGAAAAGGTGTGGGGAGAGCTCAAGTCCACTCACGTCAAGAGAATATTCTCCATCTCGTCATCTTTAGTTCCCAATCCCCGCAATTCTGACTAGATTCAGTTTCAGTAACTTCCCATGCATATCTGCATTTTGTTTCCATATCTAATGCCACCCAAAACCGGCCAAAGGGCCACAACTACTGAACTACATGCAACATAGAGAGCCTTCACTATAAATAGGGAGGTTGGCTGCCCATTGCCTACTCATCAAACCACAACAGAAGAAATAGAGAGAGTCAGCCGTCCTCTTGAGTTCCCCTGATCACTTCACTGGGGGCTGATCTTCTATGGACCCTTAATAATAGGGAGGGTCCCTGACCTACTGAAGTGTTTGGGGGAACTCTGGCTGGCGCCTGACAATGTTTTGGAAAGACAATTTTGGCAGGTGTTCTCATTGATCTTCAGTTACTCTACAGATTCTTTATTCACAATATTCCATGCATCAGGATTTCCGGCCAAAGCAATTTTACTTGCTAGCCAGCAAGATAGATGCAAGTTTCATGTCCCAGTCCAACAATGTCTTTTATACAAGTGTAAGAGCCTAATGTTCACACACACTCATGCACGTGCCATATAAACTCCCAGAAGAAATTTTCTTAAGCTTCTGCTTGCGCCACTAGTTTCCAGAAAGAATTGCAGCTAGAGCATCTAAACTTACATCCTTAGCTTTGATGCTTTATGTTCATCATTCCATCTTATGCAAGTTTTAACGTTTTTATTATTGCACTTGACTAGGGTGTTCGTCTCAGAAAGGGCTACATGATAGCTACTGTAAGCACCTAGTCCTTGACTAGGGTGTTCACTTTGATTCATTGGTTTTAATCCTTAAAAGGCACTTCATGATGTTGGTTCTAGATCTCTCCATTTATGCTAGATTCTTCTTCTTGTAAAGTCTTGATGTCAGATCAGGTATAAAGCTCCCATCTTTGTTATCCCCTATGTAGGTTCTCAGAATAGTGTTTCTGCTATAGTGCTTGAATATCAACATTTGTAGCTGATATGCAATGTTTTTCCTTTTATTGAATAGAAAGAAGAGAAGTATGCAACAAAATGCTATGGAAAGGTATGGAAGAACTTATGACCACATTTCTTGCTAGATTCTGTTTCAGTAACTTCTGATGTGTGATTTATTCTCATCTCTAATGGTCCCCGTACAGCCAAAATGACCGAATTCCAAACTGCTTTCAGAACGTATCGAGCTTTCATAATAATATGCTTGCTTTGTGTTATGTGAGTAACAAGAAAGAGAAATGAATCAACTGTCACATGGAGTTCATTTCGCCTCATATTGACCCCTTGATCACGTTGACTCTACCCTTCTGCTAGTATTTGGAGGAAGTCTTGCTGACACCTGAGACTGAAAAGAAAGACAAGGCAGGTAGTCTTCTTAGTCTTTAGCTTTTGATCAATAACTCCTTTCACATTTCAAAACATCAGGAATGGTTGCTCTCCAAGCCTTTGAGTGTTTAGTCGCTCATCTCAGAGTAGACACAGGATGCAGTATCTTATATCAGGCTATTTGCATTTTTTTTCAGACGTCATACAAGAGGAAATGTTATTGGCTGAAAAAGTCATCAGCTTTGACACTTGATATTAACTGCTACATTATAGTAACTTTCATTCTACATGTCTATGCTTTCAAATTGAGAATTGAAAAATTAACCAGAATCAATGAGCACAGAATCTCACCTATTGGTATTCACAGAAGCAGCAGCTCTACACTGGGACGAACGTCGCCTATCAGATGCTCAAAGACCCTCTGCCTTCCCATTGCAGCCCATGTGGCACAAGCTTCTCTATCTTCGCTAGTGCCATGCCCATTATAAGATCTGATACATGGGTCAAACGCCATCTTCTGAAGCACTATCGCATTGTTCAGTAGATACACAGCGATCTCAATCTCAGTCATGTAACCATATGTACCAGTAATAAGAAATTCCTTGAGATGATCATGACAGCAGCTGACCGGTTTATTTCTCTATTTCTATCAATATAATCACAGTGCCATAGCTGCAATGCATTCCAAAAAATAATAGTCAAGGAAGGATGAGACCTTACCTGGTCAAAGCCTGAATGCCTCCATAAATTGGCTACATTCTTATCATTTCAGAAAATAACACAATAGAGGCTAGCTGGACTCGTAGTGAATATGGATCTTAGATTTGAAGATTCCATAATTTGCTTCTGAAAACTTTGTTCCTACATAGAATGATCATCCAATTTGCGGATAACTCAAATGTTTACATTGGTCATATCTGTTGAATTGGGACTTGCATTGAAGACCCTGCAAGCCTCATCACATGTCAATATGATCATGCTTTGCTGTTTTGTATTCTGACGGTTTTGTAACTGTCTTGGTTAATGTCAGACATGCTACAATGCATATTTAGATATGATGTCTAGGCTCCGCTTAGTGAAAGTAATGCAGATTTAAAGTTATGTTTTTTAATGTTGTTCACTTAACTATCATTGTATATATGTTTCAGTTAAGGCAATATCAGGTTCAGTTGCCTTCTATTACTGTTTTGTTCTTCTCTTCTCTTCTGTTTTCTGCATTAATGGCTGCATGCCAAACTGTTTCTGCTTTACTCTTGCAATGCTCACTGATATTGAATGTTAAGCTTAGAATAGCTGCTGACATCAATATCTATTATGAATCGGGTTCAGAACTACAGCTTTCGTAGGCCTAATCTTACACGGTTTTCTAAACAACTTTGTGAATATGGTCTGAGCTACATCAAAATGAATAAATCCAACTCGCACAAAAGGTTATGTTTAATGAAACAATGGGTTTTTAACACAACAGATCAACTTATAGTAAATAAGGAAGTAGAAATTAACAACTGTGCTAACAAAGGCAAGCCGGTGGCAAATCTTACATGTAATTCCAACTTTGGCATCAATGGACAAACCTGAGAACATCTGCTATCCACAAAAGGTCAAGTTGGGGTATGAAAACTTTTAAGATCAATAAATGTCTAGGATCATAATGTGTTGGTAACCTCCCCAGAATCAACTCAAGCTGTGCAATCAAGTCAGAAATGGAAAACACACACCGAATCAAATATGAAAAAGCTAGGAAGTCAGTTCAACTATGTGAAACTACAAGAAAGATGTTTTCAAGTGTCTCAAGACCAAAACCATTGATCTGCAAGTGATAATATGTGACAGCATTTATGTAAATTCAAGCATTCTAGGAGATGACAATTAGATAACAAATTCTGAAAATGTTCATCTGATTTCAAATCCACCCACTCAAGAACCAAGGTTGTCAAGGAATTGGAACCAAGGAGTATATATTTTATTTGTATACCAAACTATTTGCAATGAGAAATCCCCTGGTAGTGAACCTAGACAGTTTTACAGGCAAAGATGGATCCTTCGGAAGAATTTTGTGGTCAGATTCCACATGAAATCTTAGCCCATAAAATTAGATTCTCTGTCAGCTTTTTCATCTATCACCATTCAACATTTGGTATCCGCAATGACCTTTTCTGCTTATCTTCAGAAATATGGAGACAGCTTGATCCGATATGAAATAATTGGAGATACATATGGAAGCAGTGTTTTTTTGCTAGGCTATATGTAAAGAATCCTTCAACCTTTTAAATTGCATAAAAACCATTGTTCCTGATAAACAACACTTTTTTGTCTCCGAAAATGATAGATGGGGATGTTTGCAAGATTACAGTGTGGAAAAGATGGGGAGAGCTCATGGCCACTCACCTCAAGAACATTCTCTACCTTATCATCTTCCCCCAATTCCCACTATTCTGACCAGATTCAATTTCAGTGAGTTCCACAAATGTTGATTTCTTTCACATCTAACGGCCCCCCAACCTGTCAAAGAGCCACAATTTTTCTAAACTAGCTGAACATGCAGAGCCTTTAATATAAATAGTAGGTTGGCTTCAGATTGCCTATTTAACCACAACAAAAGGACGTCAGCTGTTCTCTGGAGTTCCCCTGACCACTTCACTAGAGGTTTGCTGGACCCTTAACAGGAAGAAACCTGACCTACTGAAGTGTTTGGGGGAACTCCTGTTGGCACCTGACAATGTAGAAAGACCAGGGTTGGCAGATAATCTTCTGACTTCAGCTTTTGCCATCATCTTTACATCCCATGCATCAGCCATCAGGAATTCAGGATTTCTTACACTAAGTCAGGCATTGCTGTTTTTCATGGAATTATAAGGGGAGAGGAAATGCCATGCCATTGGCCCTGACATTTCCTGTTCCTAGTCGCATTTTACTAAACTAGCATTTTGCATCCAACATCTTATCCTTTGAAAATTGAGCACTTAACAAGAATCAAGTTGACAGTTTTTTACTATATGTGGTGTTTACAGAATCAGCAGTTCCGCAGGTGGACGGTCTTCATCTTTAAGATGTTCGAAGAACCTCCACATTCTCATAGCAGCCTTTATGGCACAAGCTTGACAACTCCACTCTAACGCCAATGAATGCTGCCATAGAATCATTATACATTCTTATCATTTTTGAGAATAAATCAATGGATGCTAATGCTTACTGTGAAAATTGGACTTAGTACTTTAAGTTCTGATGAATCAACATCAATTCAGCTATGTTGCTCCCTAGACAGTTCATACTGATGTGAACTGTAATTTGTTTTTTTTTTCCCTAGTGGTTCAGTTTGCCTGGCATTGCTTGGTATCAATCAAGAAGTGAATTTAAAGGTATAGTATTTCCTCTAATGTGGTTTCCATCCAAGTCATCATCATTGGAGGCAGTGAACTTCGTTTCTGATAAACAAAGTTCAATTTCCTGAACCCCTCTTGTAACAACACAGCTGATCCAATTGTCAAGATTTTTAGTATGTCAATGACTTAGTTTGAGGCAAACTTTTAGTTTTTCTAACTTAAGGTCAGAGCTGGGATGGAGCAAAAATTGATTTGACACAGTTAAGAAAGTTTGGCTTCTTTCCATCAAATTTGATAGTGTGTTTTGAAGCATCCATGTAAGGATAACTACAAATCATAACTTGGGAAGCAGGTGTCCCTTAGCATGTTTACATCAAAAGTTGAGATTTGAGAGATCAAATTAATGCAGTCCATGTAAACCTCCACCTAGCTGAGAGGGTACTAGTCCTCTCTCCTCACAGCATCCCTCATAGGAAGAAATGACAAGATGATGCCTAGAAATACCATCAGGAAGTTGGATGATGCGATCATCATTGATTTAGTGTTGTTTTTTATTTGATTGGTCTCCCTCCATCAGCGGTTTGCTGATGATGATGCTGCAACTTTAAGCCAACAGTAGAAGAGAGAAATGGATCGATATTGCCAAGGAATTATGCTTAATTAAGAAGCTAACTTAGGATAGGGTACTTCCCAATTAGAATGTCCATGGGACCAGGCTTTTAAGCCCGCCAGCTCAAAATTTTTGTTTTGTTTTACTTCAATTGGAGTAAAAAGGGAAGATAGATTTGAACTTAAATCTAACAACGCATGATTTAGTGGTAGAGTTCTTGAAGTTTTCCTCCACCGTTGATAAGCTTATTTGCCCATTTACAATCAATGAATGTTCTTGGCAAGAACAAAATCTTGTCTTCTTCCTTTGCTTTCCTTGCTTTCAAAACGTTCAGAGTGATTTTATGTCCAGGTAATTTGACCAGATGATCAGTTTCAGAATCTTCATGTAACGCATGCAGAAGGGGGCTCCATGCCATGGCAGAAAATGCCATGGATGATCCAAGTCAAGGGAAAAAGGGTATGTTTCCAATAAGAAACGAGAGACATGACATTCATAGAAGGAGGTTCTTTCTGAAAGAATTTTTAACCAATTTCGACTGAGTAACTGTTTACCAGCTAAGCAGAGATCAGCCACTTTAACGCTTAAGAATGCCTTGCTTCAGTCTAGAGCAGTATACCTTTAAACGTGACCATTTACATGCTATATTTGCTGTAGCAATCCAAAATTTTCAAGCATAGCACTCTGAAATGAAATAAATAAATAGTAGTCCTTTCTATTTGAATCCTGCTTCCTACCTTCAACCTTCTTAGTTCCCATCCCTGCAATAAAATATTTTATTCATTGCCATGCACTATCCCCAGACTCCCAGAAATAATGGCATCCTAGTCATTCTTCTCGTGGCAATGTGTTCTTTTGCAGCTATGGATTCTACAGATGCTGCTGTAAGTCTGATCATTCTTCTCAATCTTCATTGTTATATTATCTTTATTTATCTCATTGCATTTGGCACGGCAACAAATGTTTAATTTACTAACATAAGATTCTGCCATATAATTCTCAGTGGCTAAATCATGGGGGTGACTTAACTAACAGGAGGTTTGCTTCTGGAGAATTATTACTCAACCCAGCAATGGTCAGGAATTTGGCATTAAGATGGGCATTCTATGCTGGCAAAGACATATCAGCAACTCCAGCAGTTGCCAATGGAGCAGTCTACTTCCCGTCATGGAATGGATATTTGTACGCAGTCAATGCATTCAATGGTGCTCTAATATGGGAGCAGAATCTTGGTCAGCTAACTGGACTAACTGGCACTGGAGTTGTTGCAAATGTTACAGTCTCAAGATCAACCCCCACAGTTGATGGGGACCTCTTGATTGTAGGGATATACGGACCAGCAGTAGTGATTGCTGTATCCCGATCAGATGGGAGACTTGTTTGGTCTACTATACTAGACCCTTGACCCCGGGTTCTGATCACAGGATCCGGAACAGTTTACATGGGGTTAGCACCTTTAGAAATCTGCCCTTCCAGTGTTTCTCATTTGTTAGGGTTTATTATCTATTTACGTATTCGATTTTCCGGTGGGGCGTTCTATGTCGGAGTATCATCCCTGGAGGAGGGATTACCACCAGAGCAATGCTGCACTTTCAGAGGCAGTGTCGTAAGGCTGGCTCTCCGAACCGGGGCAATCCTATGGAAGACCTATATGCTTCCAGACAACGGAGGCAGACTGGGAGGTTATGCAGGAGCAGCAGTATGGGGAAGCAGCCCTGCTATTGATGTAAACAGGACGCTGGTTTATGTGGCGACAGGGAACCTCTACACAGCTCCCGCCGAAGTGCTAA
>NW_018397283.1:988566-989614 GCF_002168275.2 Theobroma umbraticum
CATCGTAGGATGTTATGGCACCTTCAGTGTGATCATAACTGGCAAAAGGATCATTGGAGGGAGCCTGAATGCCAAGTTTGGAGGCATTCATGCTCCTTGGTGAGAGGTTGGTACTTTTGTTAGCAAAGTTTCGCATATTGTCTGTATTACCCAATACCTAGTCAAATACACACAGATTCAGGCTACTTAGGCTTTAGTTTGGATGAATTTGATAAGTTTATTTCATAGTACGGCCACAGGTTGATATAAATGCTGGCTTTGCCCCAGGTCATCCATTAGCCAATGCAAAATGCGTATAGTGAAGTTCCTGGGGTCCAAGTGGGGTGGAACCTTGCCAGGCTAACTGTATATTCATTTCCCACGTAAATGCACCCATAGCGGGCCGATATACCACCGTATACTGTAGCACGAATGTTGTATGTCCACAATATATTCCCTGTGCCAGTGTCGATGGCGTATATAGGCCCATTAGAGGCTACCGACCCAGCAAAAAGGACGCCATTGGCCACCGTAACAGGCCCCTGGGTAGTGTCATTGCTGGGGTTTGCCGTTGACCACACGATTTCTCCTGTATTTGCATCCAAAGCTACCCATGCTCCTGCTGTTGTTGTTCGGTTAGATGGTGTGAGCATGAAGCTTTGGTGGTCGCTGTTAGCAATATTGGTGTAAACCCTCCTCCCATCTGTGGCTGCACCCCATTGCCCTCCTCCTGTCTTGCCACCTGGTCCTGCTAGCTGTGTGGTTTTCATGCGAAACAGAATTTCTTTAAATTCCCTATTGACAGTTACTGCCAACTTTAATGTATTGCATCAGAAAGGCAAAAAGAGTAATCTTACTTACATTGAACCAGACTATGTCACCATTGTCGCGGTCTGAGGCCCGGGCAAACCCACTCTTTTGCACTGCAACAGCTACATCACGACTTGTACCATTAGAAATGATAGTGAGGAGCATAGGAGCCTTGCCAAAGTCTGCATCTAAATTAGGTCCTGGAGGGCAGTCAGGATTGTTAGGAACCAAACATGCGAAGTAAAAAATGTCATAGCCC
>NW_018397283.1:989714-989845 GCF_002168275.2 Theobroma umbraticum
AGACGAGAATGCATGATAACAATGGCAATGCTCACACCAATAGGTTGGGCATACAATAAAACTATTAATTGACTGATTATAATGGATCATCGACAAAAGCAAAGCATTCCATATGCAGATCAGCACACTGT